>NC_052049.1:155161892-155461892 GCF_903992535.2 Arvicola amphibius | reverse complement strand
TCCCCATGGCTGTAGGATAATCTCCATTTAAACTTATCTATCTATCTATCTATCTATCTATCTATCTATCTATCTATCTATCTATCATCTGTCAATCCATCCATCCATCTATCTGTTTTAGGAATCTTCTATAGTTGTATGTTTCCATGTGGCTTTTTCAAAGGTCTTTACTGTTAGCTATTCCTCTCCATATTTCCTTCTTACCTAGTAAAGCCAAAACAGTTCTTAACAATAAGACATTTTTGTCTTGCTCCTAATTTTAGTAGAAAAGTTTTTTCTCCAATTAGTATGGTGTTAGCTGTGAGCTAGCTGTGTGTTGCCTTTATTATGTTGAGATATACCCCTCATATCCCTATGTTCTCCAGGACTTTTATCATGAAGGGATGTTGGATTTCATCAAAGGCTTTTTCTGTATCTAATAAAATGATCATGTGGTTTTTATCCTTGTGTCTGTTTATGTGACAGACTTCATTTTTTTTTGATTTCTTCAGGTTGAACTATCCCTTCATCTGTCTTGGTTGAAGCTGACTTGATTATGGGATATGATTCTTTTTTGATGTACTGATGAATTAAATTTTTGAACATTTCATTACAAAATATTAAAGATTTGTTTATAATTTTCTTTCCTTGATTTTTTTTTTGGTGGGGGAAAGGGGACTGAGTTTTTACATGGTTCAGGCATCAGCTTAAAACTGGCCTTGTACAGAGGCAGACGGATCTCTGTGAGTTCGAGGCCAGCCTGGTCTACAAGAGCTAGTTCCAGGACAGGCTCCAAAGCCACAGAGAAACTCTGTCTCAAAAAACAACAAAAAAAAACCTGGCCTTGTAAAATGGCTTTAGAAGCACTCTTTTCTATTCTGTTTTATGGGGTAGTTTGAGAAGCACTGGTTTTAGTTTTTCTTTCAAGGCTGCCTAGATTCTGCAGTTTGTTATGGGTGGTGTGATTGGAACCTTCTATTGCTGATTCAGTATTGTTGCTCTCTTTAAATGTTTTCTCTTTAAATTTATCTCTTTAAATGTTTTCTCCTCTTGGTTTAACTTGCATATGTCATATACATAATGAAGCTCATACATTTCTTTGAGAGTTTCCAACTTTTAAAGCTTTGAAAATATGTCCTTCTAATCCTCTGAACTCCACTGGTGAATGCTGTAGTATCTTTACATCTCTAATTTCATTGATTTGGGGTTTTTTTGTATTTTGTTTGGTTAATTTGGCTAAGCACGTATTAATCTTATTCAATTTTTCAAATAACTGATGTGGGAGGGTCTTCTGTTTTAATAAAGAAACTGCCTTGGTCAGCCCTTAGGTGGGTGGAGTAGACAGAACAGGAAGAAGGAAGTGAGGTAGATGGCTCAGTCAATTGCCATGCCTCTCCTAAGTGAGACAGTCACCATGACTCTCCTCAGTGAGACAGATGCGATGAAGCCAGCCGCCAGGTCAGACATGCTGAATCTTTCCCAGTAAGACACCGCTCGTGGTGTTACATATATTATTAGATATGGGTTAGTCAAGATGTGAGTAAGAGGCTGAAACTAATGGGACAGACAGTGTTTAAAAGAATACAATTTGTGTGTTGTTATTTTGGGTGTAAAGCTAACCATGCAGGAGCCGGGCGGGATGAAAAGCAGGCCTGTCCACAGCTCCACACACTACAAATAACCAACTCTTTGTTTCATTGGTTCTTTGTTGCTGTCTTCATTCATGTTTGATTAATTTGTATCTTGATTATTTATCCCTACATACTGGTTTAAGATACTGATTATTATTCTCTATCCAAGGCCTTAAAGTTCATCATTCAGTTGTTTGAGTTCTCTTTGATTTTTTATGTAGGTGCTTAAAGCCATAAATTTCCTTTTTAGGACTGCCCTTATTGTGTCTCACAGATTTATTATACTGTATTTTTTTAAGTCTAGAAAATTACTTTGCTCCCTTTTTATTTCTTAAGTGATCTGTTTAATATCTAGGATTGTGTGTATTTTATATTATTTCTATTGTTATTGTTATCTAGTTTTATTCTATCATGGTCAGCTAAGACACAAAGAATTATTTCAGTTTTTCTGTATTTTTTGAGAAGAGTGTTATGTTACTATATATGGTCTATTTTAGTGTGGGTTCTATGGACTTTTGTGAATGTTCTGTAGATAGCTGTTAGGTCTATTTGATCTATGATATTGCATGGCTGTGTTATTTCTGTATTCCTTTTTTTTTGAAAAAAATGTGGATGATCTGCCCATTGATGAGAGTGGGGTATTGAGAACATCTACTATTAATATGTTGAGGCTAATTTGTTGCTTAATGAAGTTGGGAGCACCCAAGTGTGGTGCATCTATGTTTAGAGTCATAATGCCTTCCTGATGAATGATTCCCCTCATCTTTATAAAGAAACTTTTACTACCTCTTTTGATGAGTTCTAGCTTGAAGTCTATTTTGTTGGCTATTAAATAGAAACTCTTGCCTGGTTCATTTTGCTTGAAAAATCCCTTGCCCATCATTTCACTCTGACTTGGTGCTTATCTTTGTTGAAAAGGTATATTTTTCAGAGGCAGCAAAATGAAGACCCAGATTTTTAATCCATTCTACTACTGTTCTGTGTCTTTTGATTGGTGAGTTGAGATAGTCGATGTTCAATGATATTATTGATATGTGCGTGTGTGTTGATTTGTGTTATTTTGTTGATGGTATGGTATTTGTTTTCTTAGCTTTCCTTTATTTAATCATTGACCTAACATTATTGTTTTTATACTATAACCCATTGGATATGCTTATCCCTTTCTTCAGTCCAAGGTATTCTTTCCAGTATCATCTATAGGACTGGCTTGCTGGTTATAAATTCCATTAACCTGCCTTTATAGTGGAAAAGTTTTCTTTCTCCTTCAAGTATTACTGATAGTCTTGTTGGATACAGTAGTCTGGGTTGGTATTGGCCAAGTCTTTCAGATCTTTCAGTCTAAGCCAGTGGTTCTCAAGCTTCCTACTGGTACAACCCTCTAATACATTTTCTCATGATGTGATGACCTCCAACCATAAAATTATTTTCATTGCTACTTTATAACTGAAATTTTGCAACTATTTTTGAATTGCATTGATATGCAGATGATTTTAGGCAACCCCTGTGAAAGGTCTTTATGACATTACTCCCCAAAAGGGATCCCAGTCTACAGGTTGAGAACCATTTTGCCCTTCTGGCTTTTAAAATATCTATTGAAAATCTTTTGTTATTCTGATGGGCCCTCCTTTATATGTGACATAGTCTTTTTCTCCTGAAGCTTTCAAAATTCTTCCTCTGTCATGTGCATCTAGTGTTTTGACTATCATTATGATATGAGGAGTTTCTTTTTTGGTCCTGTGCATTTGGTGGTCTACATGCTCTTATACCTTGATAGGCATCTCTTTCCTTAGGTTGGGGGAAAATTTCTTCTATGACTTTCCTGACAGTATTGACTATGTCTTTGACCTAGGTGTGTTACCTTCCTCCTAGATCTTTTTTCATAGATCTGGTCTTTTATAGTGTCTCAGATTTCCTGGTTAATCTGTTCCTGGGTTTGGTTGTTTATCTATCATTTTCTTGACTGAGTGATCCAATTCTTCTACTTTGCCTTCAAGAGCTGATTCTCTTTCTTCCACCTGATCCATTATCCTACTTAGCTAGGCTTTCCATTGAGTTTTTTGTTTGATTTACTGAATATCATTTCAAGTTTTATTTTGCTTTATGTTTTCTTCAGAAGTTTTAGCTCTCTATTGAATTCTTTTTTAAAATATTTATTTATTTATTATGTATACAATATTCTGTCTGTGTGTTTTGCCTGAGGGCCAGAAGAGGGCATCAGATGGTTGTGAGCCACCATGTAGTTGCTGGGAATTGAACTCAGGACCTTGGGAAGAGCAGGCAATGCTCTTAACCACTGAGCCACCTCTCCAACCCCTCTTTATTGAATTCTATTGTTATATCTTGAATTTTTTACTTATTTCATTTAGTTGTTTATGTTTTTTGTCTTCATTCCAGCATTTACTTATATTTTCTTTGAGTTCCATGAACACTTTTATAATTGCTCTTTCAAAGTCATTGTCTTGTGTGTCATCTAAGTTGCTTTCCTCAGGAGACATTACTCCAACAGTACTAATCTTGGGGGAGGACAAACTTTTCTTGTTGCTTGTGTTCTTTGTATTTTTATAATGGGACCTAGGCATTTGAAGTTAGGTTGTTGTTAGGGTCTCATGTAGATATCATTTATACCTTTGTTTGGACACACCAAAATCTGTCAAGTTTTAGACAGGCTCAGTGGTGCTTGGGGTTTGCTGTGGGACAATGGTCTTTTATCCTGTCACTTATATTGATTTTAATAAAACACTGATTGACCAGTATCCAGGCAGGAAGTAGAGGCAGGGCAATGAGAATTCTGGGAAGAGGAAAGCTCAGTCTGCAGTCATCACCCAGACGTAGAGGACAAGACATGTAACTAACACAGACAAAAATTATGGGTTAATATATAAGAATTAATTTATAAATAAGAAGCCTGAGCTAATAGGCCAATCAGTTTATGATTAATGTAGACCTCAGTGTATTTCTTTGGGACTGAATGACTGCAGGACTCCATGGGACAGAAACCTTTGTCAACCAGGGTTTAGTCTTGGGGGTCACTCAGTGTTGAAATATATAAATGGGGTATCAGAAGTGGTCCAAATTTATCTAGGCATAAGTACAACCTCTGAGTAAGGGAACAAACTTTCCACAAAGATGGTTCCGGAGAAACATTTGTCAAAAGTTTGTGGAAGTCTCACTGGGTTCTCTCATTGGTCCTTAGGTGGCCAAAATATAGGGTCATGGTGGAGTGAGGATTACTACATAGGGAAGAGTTACTACATGATGGGCACTATTCTCAGGCAACAGGGCTGGAGTCCTAGTGGAGATGGGTGTGCTATCTGGGGGAGGTACACAGTCTTCCATGCAGTCCTCAGGTGGTGAGGCAAGGCTAATTAGTCCATTCTTAAATGTTCCTTTCTTACATAAAGCACACTGCCATACCATCCTCCCTAGCCTCGCATATCTTCTTGATGCCCATAGACTTTCAACCAGTGCACAGGTATGGAGGGAGAGGCTGATAAAGTTGGTGTGGCCCAGAAAACCAAGTGTCCATCTCCAAGGTAGTCTCCTGACCTTCTGGACATTATAGGTAAGTCTTCTCACACCCAGAAAACCAAGTGTGCAGATCCAAGGCAGTCTCCTGTCCTTGTGAGTATTATAGGTAAGTCTTCTCACATAAAAAAATGAGTCAGGTTTTATTTTACTAATAGATTAAGTTATATAGTGCCTTTTTTTTCTAAATCTCTTTGATCAGTCCATGAGATCTAAGAATCTGCTGCTCCCGTATCTCACAGGCATGCCTGAAACTGAAGTATTCCCGATTTATTGTACAGTCCTTAGCCAAAGCTGGTGGGAAAAGAAGGTAGAAGAACAAATTATGAATCTGCCAGTCCCAGGCTAAGACTTCTATGGCAAGTCTCTCTGGTCAGTTCTCATCAGCGATGGGCTCACATGAACTGCTGAGGAACAAACTCTGACTGTACAGATGACATCAACCACAACAGAAGTAGGACTGACCATTGGATGCTGGCACTCGGCAGGATGTGCTTGTGTGTTTCATTCCGCTAAGAGCCGTGTGGGCTGTATTGTTATAGAAATGGATGCAGACTGGGAAACTAAGACCGATGCTCCAAAGCTGTGAGTTTGCATGTTACTCCAGTGCCCTAGAAGACATGTGCCTCTCTCTTGCCTTTGTCTTCAAACTCTCTAAGAAGCAGTTATTAAAGCTTTTCCTTGTCTAGTTGTGCTAGTTCGTTTTATATCAACTTGACACAAGCTAGAGTCATTTTGGAAGAGAGAACCTCAACTGAGAAAATGCTCTACCAAATTATTTGTGGGCAGGTCTGGGGGGCAGTTTCTTGATTGATGATTGATGTGGTAGGGCCCAGCTCACTGTGGGTGATGCCACTTCTGGGCTGGCGGTCCTGCATAGTACAAAAGAAGCAGGCTGGACAAGCCATGAGGAGCAAGCCAGTAAGCAACACTTCTTTGTGGCCTCGGCATCAGTTCCTGCCTCTAGGTTCCTGCCTTGACTTGTTGCCCTGACTTCCACGGATGATAGACTGACTCCAAGCTGTAAGAAGAACAGCTCTTTCCTTTCTGATAGTGTTTTATCACATCGGCACTAGTGCTATTCAATGGCCAGTTATGCATCCAACAGGGCTCCTATATACTACTAGCATTAGCTGTCTTTATGGCGGAGACTAGGAAACTCGATGGACTCCCTGGTTAAGGGTTAAACAAACTATCTGCAACTTACACTGACTTTTATCAGACTTGTATCTAAGCCTTTTAAAGCCCTAGAAAGGATGACTCACTGAGCCTCGGGGGCTCTCACCGATGGAAGAAGAGTTGCAGTGCTTGCTGGGGAGGGGCAGCTCTGGTTAGTGCAGACTACTCGAGGAAGAACCTGAATCTGATGCACATGGACTCAATCGCTGATAAACAGATCCTTCTGAACAATCTGGAAGCAATGCCTTTCCGTAGGACAACTGAGCCAAGAGGAGGTTACGGTCCTAATGTGTTGATAACAAGCAGAGTGACATCAGAATGTGAGGTCTTCGGGACAGAGACCTTGCGATGGTTTTGGCACAGACTATCCTATTGAGTCTTGTGTGTTTATGGGAAATATTAAATAATCATTCGCTTGGTGGTTGGGGAATAGCATACTGCGAATGAGGGAATGCAAAGGGTGGGGCCAGGGAGATTTCTTGATGACAGAAGATAAGGAACTAGAGGCCGTGGGAGGCTTTTATGAGGCAGAGGAGTCTCTACAATGAGGTACTAGGCTGGGTATGTGGGCATGTTGGCAATTGCGTCTGTAGACACGGTGAATAATAAAATATTTCTAAGAAATTTTAAAGGTGTGAAGAATTAGAGAAAACAGACGGAGGAGGAGAGAGGGCAAGTCAGCCTGCAGGGCTTGCTGGCAGACCTCCTGAGATTTCTGGGCCGAGAGAAGTGCTAAAGAAATAGGGTCACGGATTTTTTTTCTTCAACAAAAAAAGCATGGAAGAAATGTCACAAAGTTCCAGAAACACTAAAGTTGCCACTCATTTTATGTGGAAAGGCAAGAGGCTGTGAGAGCAGAAATAGCCAGATGGCTTCACAAAAATGACCGACTGATGAGCGGGAATAGATATATTCAGGTTATTTCACACTCTGTCAACATATTAGGCCAAACCTTCAGAACAGCATGGAGTGGCCAAGCAGATGAGCATGACCATACTCACTGCGGAACTTGGCCCAAAATGTGGGAGCATTGGAGAATGCTTGAAAATAGAGTCAGAAGATTTACAAGGGGAAAAGGAAAAAGCCCTCTTGTGTTTGTCAGTTCCGCAAAGGTATCTCCTTCCATCTGGACTCTGATTTAGAGAGCAACTTCACCTCTATATCTCAGTGTTTATCAACAATGACACAACTTTGCTCTCTCTTTATCTTTTTTTGTTTTTCGAGACAGTGTTTCTCTATTACTTTGGAGCCTACCTGGAACTTCCTCTGTGGACCAGGCTGACCTTGAACTCAGAGATCCATCTGACCTGCTACTGCCTCTGAGGGCTGGGATTAAAGGCAGGCACCACCATCACTGAGCAACTTTGCTTTTAATATAAAATTATTTGCACAGAAGAGCCCTGGCTGGGCTCACTGGAGGTCTGAGTGGTGGTAGGAGCACCGCACATTCATAAAAACATGAGGCTGTATCCTCCTCAGCCTTTTTGGTAGGAACTGCCAAGTGGAATATAGAGCAGGGTGTCTTCTGATCTGTTGCCAGAAGACATCAAAGATGATGCCGGTTGTAAGGGGGACTGAGAGCATGGCAGTGCCTGGGTATCCATGTACGGACAGTCACTGCCAGGAATGACTCTGAACATGACAAGTTCTGACTCAGGCAAACACACTGTTAAGAGGATGGCAGATTCACTGTCACACTTAGGACAGAGTTTGAGAGGTCTGCACTATCCTCTGCCTCTTACAAAGACCTTGCTATACCCTATGTGGCTTTGGGAGCAGTGCTGGCAGGGGAATGAAGCAGTGCAGGCCCTCTCTCAGACAAGATGCTCTGGAGCACACTAATGAACACTAGCGCTCAGGCAAGACACCTTGGGGGAATTAATCAGAAACTAAGGAAGACAGAGGATAAGGAGTGAGGCCAAAAGATGCCCCACAAAGCTCATTAAGGTCACAGGCCCATTATGTATTAATAATCGTGTCTAGAGTAAGCCATTATTACAACTAAAGGAAAGAAGAGATTATATATTCTAATTCTTCTTTCTAACACTTATATTTCTTCCTGGAGCCTCTTAGTTGATTTTTCTTACTTAATTGTGATGAACAGGCATTAAGCCAGTTTCCATGATCCTCTACCACCTCCACTCATATCTCTGTGGAGTCTCTTCCTCTTTATAGTAAGTGATGTCTGGCTTTCTTGTCATCATGCATTATGGAAAAGGTTATAGAATGTCATGCCCACTGTTACAATTTTAAAGACTATAGACAGCAGGCTCCTCCTTCCTTCCAACTTTCCTTCCTCCGTGTCTCTCCCTAACTGGCTTTCAAAAGGGTGGCTACAGTGACTCACATGGTTAAGTCATCAAGACTATGAACTTGGGTAAGAACCTTATAGGTTTGGAAGCCAAGCTTCCTTAGCTGAGCCCCACAATGAGACCCCCTCCCGGTCTCATTGTCTAAGCCTTAAGCAGACTCAGCTAAACCAAGCCTAGACCCCTAGCCCTTAGAAATTGATATGATTAATGGGTGTTAATTTTAATCTGGTCAGTTTCTAGCAATTTGTTAGACAGCGTAGGAAATGAATGTACTTACATTATCCATAATTCTTAGCAACATCTATTTTTCAACCAAGCAGATAAAGGATCCAGTGTAATACTTTCTGTTTAAAATTCCTTACTACCTTGCCCAACATAGAGAAGGAGCCAGAGCTTAAGGCACAGCTTGGAAGGCCGAAGCGCCCATCACCTCTCCCTTCTGGCAGTGTATTGCTTTCCCATTGCTCGCTCTATCCACACCAGCCACCTTGCTAACTCTCCAGCATGCCAATACACTCCGTGTTCCCTTTGTCTGAAATTCTCTTTCCTCTGATTTTGGTAAAGCTTGTTCCCTCACCTCTTGCATGCTTTCCCTGACTACTTCTGATGTATTTCCTCCATAGCACTTCTGGTATCTAGCATAGGATGCAAACTGTTGCCACAAGCGGGGGGGGGGGGGCTTTGATTTCCTTTGTTTACTGAGTTGCCTATAACAAGTCTGACACATAGTACAGGCTCAAGAAATATTTCTTGAAATACATTTCAAAAATGCATGTAAAATTTCTTGCTTCAGCCGGGCGGTGGTGGCGCACGCCTTTAATCCCAGCACTCGGGAGGCAGAGGCAGGCGGATCTCTGTGAGTTCGAGACCAGCCTGGTCTACAAGAGCTAGTTCCAGGACAGGCTCCAAAGCCACAGAGAAACCCTGTCTCGAAAAACCAAAAAAAAAAAAAAAAAATTTCTTGCTTCATTATAAAAAAATAAAGAATTAAAAAAAATTTCTTACTTCATCAAGTTTATCATAAAATCTTGCCCTTAAGCTTAATCTATATCATGTGGATTTTTCAAGACCAGTATCCATGGGGCTATTTAGTGAAAACCAGTCAGTATGGTAGAGGACCAATGTCAGTCCAGTTCAGTGGAATCTTCTGTGTACCCAAATTTACCTCTGGTTTTGTAGATCTAGAGGCCTAGTTCTTCTATCTTGAGAGCATAATGCCAAAGTCCCAAATCAAAGTGCTTTTCATGGAACCAAAGTTCTTAATCAAGTCTTTCCAACTCACTATCTATGCTTAAAAAATGACAAATGTTGCTGCCTGAAACAAGTTTACAAATCAGATTTGCCAGCACCTACTTATTGCTGTCTGGAAAAATTAAATCTCCAGGCCCTTGGGTCTGAAATCCCCACTAATGTCTACCAGGCAGCAAGACTCCAGACTCACAGACTCAGTTCTGAATGGAACCTGTGAGTCAGGTAAGTAACTTCATACCTCTGGAGCTGCAGAATGGCAAACAGAAGTCTGATAATTTTATCTGCATAGAGAAAAATTGCTAGAAAATGGAACATCTTGGTGCAGGGGAAAAGGAGTTGACCATGGAGTTAAAAAACCTGCTTCCTGATCACCCGTGCTATTGAGTAGGTAGAATTAACATAGTAAAAATGGCAATCTTACCAAAAGCAATTTACAGATTCAATGCAATGCCCAGCAAAATTCTTTACAGACCTCAAAAGAAGAATTTGTATGGGAAAGCAAAAAACCCAGGATAGCCAAACAATTCTGTACAATAAAGGAACTTCTGGAGGCATGACAATCCCTGACTTCAAACTCTACTACAGAGCTACAGTACTGAAAATAGCCTAGTACTGGCATAAAAACACAAAGGAGGGCCAATGGAACTGAATCGAGAACTCAGATATCAATCCACACACCTATGAACACCTGATTTTTGACAAAGAAACAAAAAATATAAAATGGAAAAAGAAAGCATATTCAACAAATGGTGCTGGCATAACTGGATATCAACATGTAGAAGATGAAAATAGATCCATATCTATCACCATGCACAAAACTCAAGTTCAAATGAATCAAATACCTCAACATAAAGCCAGCCACACTAAACCTCATATAAGAGAAATTAGGAAGTACAGTTGAATGCATTGGCCCAGGAGATCACTTCCTAAATATAACCCTAGTAGAACAGACACGTAAAGAAACAATTAATAAATGGGATCCCCTGAAAGGGCATGGTTAATAAGACAAAACAGCAACCTACAGAATGGGAAAAGATTTTCGCCAACCCCATATTAGAATAAATAATCCAATAAAAAAAAACAGGATACAGACCTAAACAGAGAACTCTCAACAGAGGAATCTAAAATGGCTAAAAGACACTTAAGAAAATGCTCAATATCCTTAGTCATCAGAGAAATGCAAATCAAAACAACTCTGAGATTCCATCTTACACCTGTGAGAATGGCCAAGATCAAAAACACTGATGACAACTTATGCTGGAGAGGATGTGGGATAAAAGGAACACTACTCCATTGCTGGTGGGAATGCAAACTGGTACAGCCCCTATGGATATCAGTATGGTGATTTCTCAGAAAATTAGGCAACAACCTTCCTCAAGACCCATCAATACCACTTTTGGTATATATCCAAAGGATGCTAAATTGTACCACAAGGACATGTACTCAACTATGTTCATAGCAGCATTGTTTGTCATGGCCAGAACCTGAAAGAAACCTAAATGTCCCTAGACTGAAGAATGAATAAGGAAAATGTGGTTAATCCACTTCTATTATTTTGTATTTTACCATGTGGGTTATGGCCTACCAGAAAGGTTCCATCTTTCCCCTCTGGTGACTCCATGGCATCTCCCTGACCCCACCTTCTTTCTCCCAGCATTCAGTTTAGTTTTCCTGGCTAGCTCTATTCTACTTTATCACAGGCCAAAGCAGTTTCTTTATTCATTAACCAATTAAAGCAACAGAAGGACTTCCCACATCATGGTACATTTACACAATAGAGTACTACACAGCAGAAAAAAAATGACATCTTGAAATGGCAAATGGATAGATCTAGAAAACATAATATTGAGTGAGGTAACCCAGACCCAAAAAGACAAATATCATATTACTCACTCATAAGTGGCTTTTAGTTACAAAGCAAAGAGAAACCAGCCTACAATTCACAATCCCAGAGAACCTAGATAAAAATGAGGACCCTGAGAGCCACATACCTGGATCTAAACTACATAGAAAAAGACAAGATCTCCCGAGTAAATTGGAAGCATGGGGACCATGGGAGAGGGTAGAAGGGGAGGGGAGAGGAAAAGAGAGGGAAGTGGAGAAAAATATATAGCTCAACAAAAACAATAAAAAAATTTAAAAAGTAAAATAAAAACCTAAAAAATTATACCCTGCTTTCTTTAAACCTCAACAAAGCTCCTGACTTCTGATCTCTGCTTCATTTCTGTGTCTGTAAAATTGGAATATAGTTCCTGTCTCATGGAGTTGTTATAACAAATAAATGTAATAAGATGTGTGAATTCCTTGCGATGGTAGCTGATACAAAGGAGCCCGGTCAATGGTAGGTGTGATTAGTAATATAGCCCCATTTCAGACAGTGCCTTTTTGCTATGGGAGAGACACTGAAGAGCAAAATTATAAAGTGTACTAGTGATGTAGCAATAAACACAGCATGGCTAGATTTGAATAAAGACATGGCTACTCAGTGGAAAGCACAGAGCTCGAAACCAAAGAACTGTCTTCAGCTATATGGGTACTCATCCACATAGAAAGGACTGGTGACTGAAAAGCAGGTTTTTCTAAAACTATGCAAATCTGTTTGGTTTGCTAGTTCATCTTACTATGAGACCTGGGAATCAATATTACATGTGGTTTTGAGTTCATAAATGTTAACATTTCTCTGTACTAGCAAGATGGAGTAGATTGTTTCTAAAGCTCATTCATACCAACTCCAGTAAAGACTTCACCCCTCAAATATTTACATTGTATTAGAATAAACTGAAGGACCTGCAGGTTAATTCTGAGAGCTCAGCCATCCATAGTTGCACCACCAAGCCTGATAGGGCTATATTGCTCTTATATTAGATGAAGGATGTAATGGCTTGAGAGACTCAACTGCCCTGAACTTTGCTCTGGTGTCATGTCAACAGAATAGAGGAGCCAACCTCCTCCTCAGAAATTTTGTAGGCTCAGGGATCTCTTTGAAAAAAAAGGGGGGGGAATGGATGGGATAATAGTTTAGTGTGAGCTTACTTACACTAATAATAATAGTGAGTAATAGAGTAAATACTTGTGAGCTATTATTTATAGGCAATTTACATTGGTATAGAATCTTATATATTGATACAAACTTAAATTATGTTGAATATGTTCCTATTTTTGTCCATTATACTTGTATGGCTAGACAGTTATTTTGTCATATTGTATGCATGCACGCTTCTACCTATGTTTAAAACATTTTTCTATATTGATAAAATTTTAGGATATATTTATCATATTGCAATGTACATTTCTACCTCTGATCAAGATACTTATACATTGTTTACATTTTGAGGTCATTGTCCTCATTTGTTGCACAGTTGTTTATTATATAATATTCTAATATGAAGTCTTAGTCTTTACATTATATAGGTATTAAGAATTATAGATCAATAGTTGTCATACTTATAGTTAGACTAATCAGGTTCTTTAGATACATGAAGATTGTATTCTGCATAGATAGGTAATCTTCAACCACTTCAATGAGCTGTAGAATGTGGCATTTAAATAACTTAGAGTTCTGTTGAAGTGAGACATGATTGCTCCAGGCAGCACCAATCTATTCCCGAGAGAGTGCTGAGCACCAAAGACACTTCATTAGGAGCTTGTTTTCTTCTTGGCAAAACTGGACTTTGGGCAAAGAAATGATCATGCCTCAACCACTGACAAGATACATGCTATCCGGAAATGGATAAGCAGGACTGTCAAATCTTACCAAGACAGGATAAGACAGTTTGAAAAATTTATTGCCTGTGAAAATGGTCTGTCAGTTATTTTAGGCCGTAGCCAAAGTTGGCTGCTTCAATGTTGCAAATGAGACTTTCGGTGATTGCCCAGGTAGCCAGTTGTCTCTGTCATGTGTTGTATATTTTTGGAAGTTGCTTGATTGTACTTCCTGCTTACTCAAGTAATATTATTTCCCTTCTCAGAACTTTGATAGGGTTGAAGACTAGATAGTCATAGTTACTTCCCTCTCATGACTTGGCCAAGTCATTTATTATACAAGACTTAAACTCACTAGGATAGGATAATTATTGAAACATTTATCCCATGTTTCTTGCTTGATATATTTGTTCTTATTGTATATAACTTTTTATTAGGCTTAGCACTCTCTTATTTAAACAAAAAGGGGAGGTACTGTAAGAAATCCTACAACCTGTAGCCTTTAAGTTACCTGCCCACTTGGACATGGCCTCTTATGCTGTTTATGTCAATGTTAAGCAAGCATCCAGCCTTTTTTCCATCTGTGGGATTCTGGTATCCTGGAAAAATGGACTCTCAACTGAGAAGTGGCCTCGATCACATTGGCCTATGGGTATATGTGGATGTGTGGATAGAAAAGGTGGGGCATTTTCTTTTTTGTTGTTTGTTTTTTTTTCTTGTTTTTTTTTTTTTTTTTTTTTTTTTTTTTTTTTTTTTTTTTTTTTTTTTTTTTTTTTTTTTTTTGAGACAGGGTTTCTCTGTAGCTTTGGAGGCTGTCCAGGAACTAGCTCTTGTAGACAAGGCTTGAACTCACAAGGATCTCCCTGCCTCTGCCTTCCAAGTGCTAGGATTAAAGGCATGGGCCACCACCGCTTGCAATTTTCTTGATTGATAGGAGGGCCTAGTGTAGTTGTCTGGTAGCAGCGGTGAGAAATGAGCCACTGAGTGTAACAAACCCATGTGGGAGTTTGATGATAGGGAGGTGAAAAGGGGGGCTGTGAAAGTCAACGGTAGGAAGAAAGTAGTGTGTGTGTGGGGGGGGAGAGGGCAGGCAGAGCTTGCTTAAAAATGACTCCTTGCATACACATACAGAGCCTGGAAGGGGGGACACACAACATAGCTATACAAGGCATGAATTAGTGACTTACGGAGGAGGGTCCCAGGCTAGTTGCCTGACAAGCGCATGCGCATGTGCAGTTGTAAGACCTTGGGGCTGGCTAGCTATTTGCTTGAATGCCAGTGGATGTATCCTGCCTACTGACTGGGGGCCGAGCATAACGGCTGGATCCTAACACCTAGTCTACTGTGGGCAGATTTTTTTCTCACTGTTACTCGATATAACACCTGAGACGTCATTGGGCACTTTGTGTGAAATTCCACAAAATCTCCGTTGTATTTTCTATGTTTCAAGAACAATTGATTCCCTTAGGACCCATGTACTGAACTGGATCCGGTTCTTCTCTTGTGCTCCCTAATGTTTCTTTCTCCAAATCCCTTTCTTTCCACTTCTTACACATTTCCTTTGGCAAAGTTGCCTATGCATGTTGAATATCCAGTCCTACTGTGTGCTAAGTACATGCTCGTTTATAAGTGTATTAATGTGCAAGGGCTACTGTGGGCATTTTCTGTCTGATTACCTCGCAACAATCCATCTCATTCCTGTTAATATTTGTTCATGGTCTTGAGTCATACCCATTTTCAGTAGAGAATTGAAATTCCTATAGATTGATATTTCTAATTGAAAGTTTGTGGCTTTTCTTCCGTTGATATTTCTTTGTTTTTTTTTTTAACTAATACCAGAATTTCCCTCCAAACAATTTGAATTTATTAAACTGGTTATTTACAGTTCCAGACACATATATGTACAGGCAGACAGTAGCTGCATCATTAACTGATAATTACTATTTCACTAATTTGTGACTTTGGAGACTACAAGTTTTTCAAGGACTAAGGTTATTTATTCTATCTTTAGAAATCGTCTGCTTATGATATTTTTTTCAAGTGCAAAGACTACCCTATAATGCCCACTCAGTCTCAGTTGTGATACCCTAGTGAAAGAATGAGAGCCAGGGATGAAGCTCAGTGGGAGAGCTCATCGTTGGCATGCACAAGACGCTGTGTTCAATAAACAACACAGCAAAATAATAATTAATTAACAAAGGGTGGTGAGTAGTATGTTAAATATTTTTTACAATTGTACTCTATATTCCTGAGACAATCTGGGAAGGTATCTTGTATTTTTTTTTTTTTGCTCCTTAACACAATTTATAATCAGTCACTTTCTCAGGACACTGTAAAGCTAAAATGCCTAGAATACATTCCCCTTAGGTTGTTATCAAACGCCTTAAAATACATTGGTTTATTTATGCTAAGATTTTTATTGGAAGTCTGAACTCTGGACTGCTTTCCTCCCCTGTGCTGAGTGTGACATTTTTGAAGAATTTAGGCATGCTGAGACTACACCATCTATTTTTAGAACACCTTTAAATCTTTTTCAGTTACTTTGAAACTTCTGAATGTGTACAAAGTGTCATAAAAATAAACGCTAATGACCATGCCTATAGTTTAGGACCAGTGAATTTATTTCCCTGACTAATACATGTTTATCTATGGATAATATAAAAAAGACACTTTTTAATTTATTCAACGAATATGCACAAAAACTAGGCTTTTAAGATTTATATTAATATATATCCAACCATGGAAAAGTCCTCTTGCTGCAACTTGAAGTACAATTAATACTGAGTGAGAACGGGAGGGAACACCAGGAATGATGACAAACTTCATCACTTCTTCTTTCTTGGCAATAAAACTTGGGTTCCAGGTGAAAGTTGAAGGTTGTCAAACTCCCGGTCCACGGATCTCCAAATGGCTCAGGCTAGTTTCCTGCGGAACCACAGACTTGGATAAGATAGTAGATGGGAAGCCCCCTTGTTGTGGCCCTGTGAAAGAGAACAACAATAAGCAGAAGTGAGGTAATAGCTGAAAATGAATGGGACTAAGTGAATAGAAGTCTGTGTCAAACAGTGGATAAGCAAAGCCAGGACCCAACCCAACTGTACAGCTGGGACTCAGGCCAGCCAAGTAGATGCTCCACACACCACAGGAATGGCTCCCTGGAAGGACATGATCAGAAATATGGATACACCATGAACAAAGAAAGGTGGTGTCAGCACACTCTGTGGCAATGTAGGCTGACCTGTGATGTGTGAGCCTGGAGTTGAGGTTCTCTATGGACAGTTCGAAGAGAATCTCTCAAGAAGGAAGGAAGCAGTCTGCCTATGTGATCAGCAGTGAGAGAGCTGAGAGGTGCAATGCAGTCTTTCCAGAACCAAATAAACAGAACCCTTCAAAACTGCCTGCTCTCAATCTATGTGGAGATTGTGAAGGGCAACAGAGGCAATGAGAGCCCTGATAATGTTACCAGCTCTGATAAATGGTTACCTTTTGTGGGTTCTGTCTCACTGGCAAAGAATTTAAAATCAGACTCAGAAGACAGTTTGAGAATCATTTTATTTAGAGTTTGAGAGAAAAATAACAAGAGGGCAAGCAAATTATGAATCTCTGAAGCTGCCAGGAGGAGGGAGATGGACAAAGGAAGAAAGGCACGGTGTTTTGAATAGGGATCCAAGAATCAGGCTTGTTCAGCAATGGGGCAAGTAGCTGCATGGGAGCTGGGGAGGCTTCAGAAAAAAAGTGAGATTGACCAGAGTGTCAGAACAAGCAAGTTCAGGACTGGGCTGGTACCCACTGGAGGTGCAGAAAGAGAAAGCAGGAAATGGTCCATCCCACAGGAGGTGCAGAAACAGAGAGCAGGAAGTGGTCCATCTTCTGAGATGGAATTCAGAAAAGCAGGCAAGCTTATCAATGAAGACCTATAAGTAACTGCACTGAGGGAGGGGCTTGTGGAATTTATAAGTACATGTTTCAAGGCACACCTCAGAGAGAAGAGCAAACCCAGCCTCTCCCCTTTGCAAGTTCACGATGAGTTTGTGGTTCTACGGAGTGCCTGCCCCTTGTCCCTTGGCATGCAAGCTAAGTTATGCTAAGTCACATGGTGTGGAGCCTCCCTCTAACCCTGAAAAGTTATTGGAGTCAAAACCTCCTTTGTTAGGGAGATGGGAAGGCTGTTCCCTACAGTCCCCCTGGTCATGGTGTGCACAGTGGTCACCCTAATGCAGCTTCTCTCTGACCCAAAAGCTGCTTTCCTTCTTCGGAGCCTGTTTCCTAATAAAGCTATTGTGTAAGGTAACCTTGTATCAGCTTCCTGCCAAGTCTTACTCACTACTTTGTTGCTGAGTTGAAACACCACCACCAAAAGGAAGTTGGGAAGGGTTTATTTGCCTTACACTCCAATACCACAGTCCATCAAGGAAGGAAGTCAGGACAAGAACTCAAACAGGGCAGGAACCTGGAGACAGGAGCTGATGCAGGGGCCATGGAAGGGTGCTGCCTACTGGCTTTCTCATCATGGCTTACTCAGTCTGCTTTCTTATAGAACCGAGGACTATCATCCCAAGGACAGCACCACCCACAATAGGATGGGCCCTCCCCCATCAATCACTAATTAAGAAAATCTCCTACAGCCAGATTTTATGGAAGCATTTTCTCAATTGGTGTTCCCTCCTTTCAAATGACTCAAGCTTGTGTAGAGTTGACATAAAACTAGCCAATAAGATTCTTCCTCTCCTAGAAAATATCAGCTTCCATGCTCCCCAATACTGGGTGGGGCCTGAAGAGTATCTTCCCTATATATGCTGCAAGTCTGGGAAGCTTGATGTTTGCAGTTCTTGTGCAGATAAACACAGCTTCCATGAGTTCATGAGACAACCACGCTGTCTCCAGAAGAGACACTTCTCCCCGTTCTGTGGTTCTTACACTCTTTCAGTCTCTTCGTCTGTGGTGTTTCCTGCTATTTCTATTCTCTCTTCCCCAGCCCCTCCTCCTTTAACTTCCTAATTACAACATCCTGTATCTTTAACAGTTTTTAAACTGCAGATTTCAGCAAATCCCAACTTACTTTTTCATCAATTTTCCCCTCCTCATTTTTTAATTGACCTAATACTTATCCTATCTTTATTCTGCCAATTTCATAACAGTTAATATCATAAATGCAATACTATAATAATCCCTCAATAATTATTGAAGTTAAAGGGAGGGCTGTTTTTAAATATTATGGGGCTTTTTTGCAAAATGAGCTCATCCAATATTCTGCTTGCTCTTGATTTGAATATTCTGTTCTCAAAGTGGTGTTTGTAACTATCTGTGTTGGTTAGGGTTTCTATTGCTGTGAAGAGACACCATGGCCACAATGACTCTTATAAAGGAAAAGATTTAATTTAGGTGGCAGCTTACAGTTTCGAGGTCTAGTCCATTATCATCATGGCAGAGAGCACGGCAGTGTAGGCAGACATGGTGCTGGAGGAGCTGCTACAGGCAACAGGAAGTAGAGTGTCATACTGGGTGGTATCTTAATCATATATAAGATCCCAAAGCCTGCCTCCACAGTGACATTCTTCCTCCAACAAGGCCACACCTACTCCATCAAGGCCACACATCCTAATTATGCCACTCAATTTGGGAGTCATTTTCTTTCAAATCACCACACGATCTATGGACTTGAGCCTATGCATTAAGATTTTAGCTCTGGAGAAAACCCCAATATAATAAGGAAGAACAATGCCTCCACCCTACTACAAGTAAGTCCAACTTGAACACAACCAGTATTTCAACAGAAGGAGTACAGCTGACACTAAACTGCCCAATCAATAAAAAAATACAGCCACCCAAATGCCAATGTATATAAATACAAGAAACATAAGAAATTAAGCCAATATGACCAGTATGAAAAATACCAAATGCACAGTAAAGAATTCCAATTAAAGTGAATAGATGAAATCCTAGCCAAAGAATTTTTAAAAATATGTATTTAAATATTTAACAAAAATTTCAAATAAATATAGAGAAAATACAAACAGCTGAATGAAATGAATCAACACAGATTATGATATAGTTAGTAAAAAAAAAACAACAATAAACTTTAAGAAATAAAAAGCTCATTAAGTCAAATAAAAATCTTACTTGAAAGCCTCAGGACCAGAATGGATCAAGTGGAAGACACAATATCAGGGATGTAAGACAGGACAGATGGATTAGAACATTCAGATATTGACAGAGTTCAAAGAATAAGGAAGTATAAACGGAACATATGAAGTCTGTGGGACACCATTAAAAGATCGAATTTGTAAATTGTGGGGACAAAACAGTAAAAACTTCAGAGTAAAGACACAAAAAATAAATAGACTAAAATCATAGCAGAAATTTCCCCAAATCTAGGGAAAATTATAATCACTGATAGTCAGAAGGCATTTGGAATACCAAACAGACAAGACAAGCAAGGAATCTCCCCTTCTCATATCATAGTTGAAGCACTAGGAATAGAGAACATCCAGTCACATCAGAACTACCTCAGACTTCTCATCAGGACCTCTGAAAACCAGAAGAGAGTAAGCTCCGAGAGGCAGTAAGGCTAGTCAAGATTATGATAACTGAAGAAACTATCCATTACACTAGAAACGAAAAGAAAGCCTTTCCATAATGACAACAAGCTGAAGGAATCTGTGACCACTGAGCCGGCACTAGAGAAGATACTCAAAGGAATCCCATGCACTGAAGAGAAAGGTCAGCACATGAATCTGATCACACTAAGACAGTAAACCAGAAATAGGAAAACACACTACAAAACTAGCTAAATCACAGGAATAAGCACACACATGTCAGTAACAAATCTTAATGTTAATATTTCATTAATTCTTCAGGAAAAAGACACTGAAAAGCTAGTTTTATTTTAAAATAATATCTTTCTATTTTAAAAATAAGCTCCATTAATTTTTTTCTCAAGAAATACACTTCACTGTTGAAGACAGGGTTTGAATACAAGGATACAGAGATTCATTCCAAGCAAATGGAATTAGTCCAAGCAGATCCTGCCATCCAAAATAGATTTTAAGCTAAATTTAGGTCACTTCATATTTGTTAAGAGAATAATCCATCAAGATCACATAATAATTCTAAACCTATATGCACCAAATTTCATAAAAACAAATACTACTAGCTGTAGTAACACATCTTAGCCTCAATATAACAACAGTGGGTAGCTTACAGTTCCCATTGTCAAGAAGAAACTAGTCATTCATACCACCCAGAAATATCTAAGTTCAATAACAACATAGCTCAAAAGGATCTAGCAGACATTTGTACAGCAGTCCATTCAAACACTCTTGAATACATATTCTTAGCAGCCCTTGGAACTGTCTCAAAGATAGATCATACATTGGGACACAGAAAATGTCAACAAACATGGAAAAATTGAAGTGACTGCTTTTATTCTGTCTGATCACAATGACATAAAATGAAAACCAACAGCAAGAGAATGACAGAGAATACCCAACGTCATGAAGACTGAACAGCATACTGTGAACATGAATAGATCATTGTGGAAATTAGGAGAGAAATTCCAAATATTAAAATACAACATATAAAGCTCATGGACAGCAGGGAAAACACTTTAAGAGGGAAATTTACAGCTAGACATGCCAAAATTAAAAAAAGACTTATCAGTGACCTCAACCAAATAACTTAATGGTGTAACTGAGGGCCTTGGAAAAACAACTATCCAAAACAGAAATCGGTATGCGAGAACAAATAATAACCACCAGGGAAGAAGCTAATGACACAGGAAAAAATACAGTTACTCAATGAAACACGAAGTTGGTTATTTGAAAATATAACCAAAATTGGCAAGCCTTAATCAAACTAACCAAAATAAACAGAGAATACCCAAATTTGTAAGGTTAAAAGTGATAAAAGAGACCTTATGACAGAGATTAATAAAACCCAGAATATTACTAGGTATGCCCTAAAAACTTATGTATTGGGCTTGGATAAAGCATTTTCCATAATGCATGAAGGCCAGAGTTTGGCTCCTCGGCATTGTGCAAAAGGGCTAGGAAGTAGTATCTGCCCATAACCCAACTCTGGGAAAGGCAGAGACAGACAGACTACAAGGGCTCACTGGCAGCCATTCTAGCTCCAAGTTCATTTTGGATAGCAATAGAGAAAGACACTCAGCATTGATATGTGCCCCCCACACACAAACACACGCACATGCATGTGTGAGTGCACACACATGTACAGACACTTGTATATTCCTATATTGAAAAATATAAAATTAATTGATGAACTTTTAGACCTACCAAAATTAAAGAGGATGAATATATGTGTGTGTGTGTATATGTGTGTATATATATGCATACATATATGCATATATACACACATATACATACATATATATTTCGGGGCTGAGCAGCCAGGAACAAACAAGTGGGCTCTTACAACAGAACCTAGGTGTCAGTCAGCAGTGGACTAGATTAACAACCTGTTATGAATACACTGGAGTTTACTTAGATATAAAAATGAACAAGGTTATATGTCATTTGCAGGAAAATGGATGCAGCTGAAGATTATCATATTAAGTAAGTTAGGTCAATCTCAGAAAGACAACTATCACAGGTTTTCTCTCATTTGTGATCCCTAGATTTTACATAGGTACACAAAATCACCTCTCTATATATGACATGAGCGTAGAGGAATAACTGTCTAGGGGAGTAAAGGGAACTATTAAGAGTAAGGGTGGGGACAGAGGAGGAGAGAAAAGTGTGAACAAGAGTACACTGTCAAAGTATACTCGTATAAAAATGTCCTTATGAGTCTCAGTGCTTAGTACAATAAAAATGTCATCTTAAAAAAATGTGTAAATCAGTTGGGCCATGATGGCACACGTCTTTGAACTTAGCACCTGGGAGGCAGAGGCAGAGCTCTTTGAGTTCAAAGCCAACATGGTTTACAGCTGGTTCCAGGACATCCAGGACTACACAAAGAAACCCTATCTCAGAAAACAAAACCAAACAAAAGTGTAAATAGTCAAAACCATGTGAATTGTTGTGACTGGTTGATGATTGATTGATAATGGGGTTAGAAGCCTTTTTCAAAATACACTACAGAGTCATAGAGCCACTGCCGACACCAAAAGAGCCATATAGATCAATGGAACAGGATAGAGAACCCAGATATAAACCGGCACAGCTGTAGCTTCAAGCAGAGGCTCAACAGCTCTTTAAAAAATTATTGAAAAATGAAAATATCACTATGCTCACATGGAATAATGTCAGATGTTACATTGTGAAATTGGTATATAAATTGCACGTTTGTATTTGACCAGTGTTTAATGTACTGCTTATTTTTTTAAGTGTGGATTGTGACCCCCAGAATTTGAAAGCCCCTGAATTGGGAGTCTAGAAAGGATTTGTTTTACGAGCTGAACTAAAAGTGAAAATCTGCAGTCCATCTTGAAGTTTAGATCTTTGCTGCAAATACCTGACTGGCAAAACACGTGAGCAGTTGATCAAATTCCTATCAGCTAAAACGATGAGTGTCCTTTACGTCGAGATTTGAGGAGGTCCATCTTCCTGACAGCAGCTGCAAGTGGTGACCTGGTTGGGAATTCTCACTCATCATTTCATATTTGACATCCAAGGTCCACAGGCTCACAGAGAGCAAACAGAGCAGAGCCCAGCATGTTAAAGCCTTAACAGACCTTGGAGACAGTGGAGCCCACCCCCTCATTTTATGGGCTTGCCAAGAAAGGGTGTGAAAACCTCCTGGGTGCTAGGATAGCTCATGAGCCTCTCTCTCTCTCTCTCTCTCTCTCTCTCTCTCTCTCTCTCTCTCTCTCTCTCTCCCCACTCCTCCACTGATAATCCTGCTTGACATGTGGGATTGGATGGGACAGCAGTGTGTTGGCATCCTCGGAATGGTGACCTCTCCACTTTATACAAAGCCAATCAGTATGAGGTATTTCCCAGGACGAAACATGCCAGTGATTACCAAATGATGTACAGTTGTTTGCAATATAGATAACGCTCCAATAGGGACCTCACTAAATATCCTCTAAAAACTCCCATTATCCAAGACCTCTGGCTGAACTTCAACCCTCTGTTCAAAGAAGAAGAAGAGCAGTTCTGGGTTTGTTCTCCACCATCGTTCCAATCCATTTCAGACTCTAGGATTGCTATGCAAATGTTTCTATCCACCTTCTAAAAACTTAGACAAAGGAAAGCATCAAGCCCTACATATGATAATTAGTTAAGGAAAAGTAGGTTGAATAATTTTAATCTTCAACACTGTGGTGTCTATAAAAGAGAGAGAGAGAGAGGGAGGGAGAGAGAGAGAGGACGGCCATCTATTATTAAGTCTTTAGTAGTATTTGCCTTTCTATGGAACAGATGTGTTTTTATTGGTCAATAGTATCCAATGGGTTCTAAAACTAAAGACATCTGAACAACTGATTAGCATTTTTCCCAAACTTGTTACCCTACATGTAGGGTAACACACATACACGCATGTATGCACATACACGTACACGTACCCACATCCGTTTATTTAATTTAATTTATGAAATTAATTCTAGTTTGGTTGGATGCTTGTCAAACTCCCACAGCAAAATAAAACCATGTAGTTCATGCAAAAAAAGACATGGAGTCAGTGTGTCACTCAGTCATCTTTGGTACCCATTGCTAAATGACACACCGACTCCACATCTTAGAGTTTCTGTGAGGTTACTAGCAACTTGTGTTTGCTGTGCCTATCCCTGATGGTGTTTCTCTCTCACTTCAGGGCAATATGAACAGGCTCCAACTGAAAAATTAATCTTTAGAGCTGGGCCTTGGTGGCAAATGCCTTTAATTCCAGCACTTGGGAGGCAGAGCTAGGTGGAGCTCTGTGAGTTCGAGGCTAGCGTGGTCTACAAGAGTTAGTTCCGGTTCAGGCTCCAAAACCACAAAGAAACTCTGTCTTAAAAAACAAACAAAAATAATATCTAGAAATTAAGACTGAACAATCATAGTAACCAATGTTTACTAAATAGTAAGTGATTAAAAACGAGAGTTTCCTTTTTATTGCATTTTTAATGCTATTATTATTTTATTTGGAGGACATGCATGTGTATCACATCATATGTGTGGAGGTGAGAAGACAGTGTTTTGGGGGGTTGGTTCTCTCCTTCTACCATGTAGATGCAGGTGATCAAACTCAGCCCCTTGAGTTTGGTGGCAGGGCCCTTTCCCTGCTAACACATCTTGTCGTCCTGTTAAGATTTTCTCAAAAGCCAGATGCCAAATTCAAAAGCACATCTATGTCTCATAGTTATTTGGAAGGTGTATACTTCGAAACATGCAGAACTCATTTCTTTCTTTTCTTTTCTTTTCTTTTCGTGTGTGTGGGGAATTCCAGAGACATGGTTTCTCTATATAACAGTCCTGGAACTCGCTCTGTAACCAGGCTGGCCTCAAACTCACAGAGATTCTCCTGCCTTCTGCCTCCTGAACACTGGGATTAAAGGTGGTGTACAATACCATGGTTTGGCCAGAACTCATTTCTTGACATCACATATTTGTGCAACACTGTACTTTGTTGTTGTCCTGACTCTTAAGAGTTTCCATTTCCTCAGCAATGAAGTATTGGCTTTTTCTCCTGCAGAAATGTATGAGATATGTATGAATATGGCATAACTTTAGGCAGGTTTTTGAGGATTAAGAATAACATGTAGCATTTCAGACATAACAAGTACTTATTGTTGGCTCTTCATACATGGAAACTGTCATGTTTTATATATCTTTGAGTCATTTCACAAAAGATAGACTTTGTTCTTCTAAAATACCCTCAAAATGAAGTAATAATGTCATTATTTTGTCAAAAATGAAGCACAAATGTCATAATTCTGCCCATCCTTCAACTCTGTTCCCTCTGTTCATTCACTGCCCTATAGCTAGGTTTGTTCTTTTTTTTGTTTTGCTTTGTTTTTGTTTTTTCGAGACAGGGTTTCTCTGAAGCTTTTTAGAGCCTGTCCTGGAATAGGTTTGTTCTTGAACCAAAATAATTTCCTTTCTCTGCTTAAGGGGCTCTTTAACATTGAGAATTCTTTTTAAAAATATTTATTATGTTATTTTATGTGTATATATGTGGGCTTATTCACCACATGCATGTAGGTGACAGGTGGAGGGCAAAAAGGGTGTCAGATCCCTTAGAAATGGAACACATGTGGTTTTGAGCTACCAAATATGAGTACTGAGAATTGAACCCAGGTCCTATGCAAAAGCAGCAAGTGCTATCAACTGCTGAGCCATCTTACCTGCCCACACTTCAAATTCTGAACCACCTGGCTACTGAGCAACATCTCAGCCTAACCCTCACATTGGAATCTTACAACTGATATAACATTTCATGTTCAGGGATCTTGAACACCATTCCCCATTGTTTTCAATGTCCTAATTCTCTATCCTATCCAGTGATGCCTGTATGGCAGCATTTCTCCTGCTGGGGAAGACTGGGGTCACCTACACCCCTGCAAGTAACCTCTCACCCTTGCTCTACTGTAGGTAAGCCCAGTGAACTCATTGGTTCACCAAGTTGTACTTTTGTGGAACCATTTGGTCTGTTGTTGGTGACCTATCTGGAGTGAGTAGACATTTGTTCATATCTCCCAAGGAAAGGTTCCTTTGATCCCTTTACCCACATGGATGATAGTATCATGCCAGAGTTGAGACCACCGAGGGATTTACAGTGTGGAGAAAAGATCACATACTCCAGAGTAGAAAACATGAGGGACTTGCTGGGTGGAGATCAAGATAATATACTATGGAGAACAGGAAACCGAGACTCTTTCCTTTCCTGTCTTGAGTGGTGTTTGTGCAAGTTTCCAACGAGATTGAAACATTCCATCCTGCAGGGATGTTCCTTAAACAGGAAGGTAACCACTCAAAATAACTTCAGGAAGTTCCTGAAACTGACCAGATTTGTTAAGCCTTTCTCTGCAAAAGTAGGCAATAAAAGTTTCAAGTCCCTCTCATGTCTCAACTTCTCTTAAGAAGTTGACCTGCCAAGAAGACTCTGAGACAAGCCAAGTTGCAAAGTAGACTCTGAGATCAGACCAGCTGCCTGGAGGGACCAGACTGGCAGAGCTGCCTAGAAGAAGCTTAGACCAGAGTCTCTTGAATAGAATACTCTCCAACCTCTTAAGCTGCCCACAGAATGTGTAGTGTTCTCTGGGTTCTCATCTTTTGCGACCTGTCACCCATGCTGGGGTGAATTTAGGGATACAGATGTCTGTGAGTTATTTCTGCTCCTATAAGCAACCCCTATAAAACTCATTACTTCACCAAGCTGAACCTGGATGGGAAGCATACTTTGGTCTGTCATAGGCTCTGTATCTGGGGTCAATGGGTATGTGTGCATGGTTTCCTCACGAAAAGTTTTGTTACACAGCAAGATGGATGAATGAATGGTTAGAAATCTTGTCTGGAGGACCACAGCCATAGTAATGCCTGTTTGTAAGGTATTGTAGAGATCAAATGAAACAATGAACATCATACCCTCTCAACATTGTATCAACAGTAACTTTCAGCTGCTTTGCTTTGTTACATATATTTTTCAGCTCCTAGTTACCACAGCCTAGATTATAGATGGTAGTTGGTGAACACTGAATGAACTAGCCTCTTCAAGAAACATCTCAGAAATCTACCTGTTTACACTTAAGCAGTTTTTTTAAAAAAATATCCTACCATTTATCCTCGTCATATACTGCAACACCTTACAACACCTTACAGATTATACAATGAAATGCAGTGAACTTGGAGGAGCAGGGGCACATTGGAATTGTATATTGCAATGCTTTAGCTCTAACAAGAAAAAGGTGCTTTTTAAGAAGCTGATTTTTGTGAATTATGAAATGAATAAATAATTTGCAATTGTCAATGAATTCAAAGAGAAAGGCCTGTCCATGGAAGAATACAAAGACAGAAATCTATGGAAGGGGTAAGGATTCCATGTAAAGTACTTAGAATACTGGGTGGTTGTGGCACACACCTTTAATCCCAGCACTCAGAAGGGAGAGGAATGTGGATCTCAGTGAGTTCAAAGTCAGCCTGATCTACAAAAGGACAGCTAGGGTTGTTTCACAGAGAAACCCTATCTCGAAAGAAAAAAAAAAAGCCTCAGAGTAGATAAGTGGTCCTCATGACACCACAAAGGTCTCTGGTATTTTAAAGGTTGGGACTATTGAGGCATGCTTTGGTGGTGAGTGCATTACCTAGCATAGGATGTTCCTGACCCCATGAAAGCACTGGCAACTCTGATCTATGGTAATTATTAGGACTGCCCCAGATGTCACAGGAGTGCTGGGAAGTCAGAGAGAAAGATTCCTTCTGGGCTTCTATTACCTCTGGTTATCCTAAGGGCTCTGCTGGAGCCAATAAGTATAATTCATGCATACTTAAGGCATCGCTACATTAGACTGGGATTAACATTAATAAACTCTACCTGCTTTTTAAGTATTTTTTGATATTTTTATAAGTTTTATTTATTCTTATTTTATGTGTATAGGTGCTTTGCCTACATGTTTGTATGTGTATCACATGCCTGCTCAATGCTCATGGAGGCCTGAAGAGGGCATCAGAACCCCTGAACTATACTTACAGACAGCTATGAGCCATTATACAGGTGCTAGGAGTCAAACAATGGTCCTCTGCAGGAACAGCGAGAGCTCTTAACTGCTGGTCCATCTCTCAGGCCCTGAAGCCCTATATTATTTTTTAACCCTCACCATTGCACTACACCTTTGTTTAAAACACTGCACCTCTGAGTTTCTTTTATAGTTTCAGCTCTGTTCCTACAACACACATTGGCCAGATCGTCAGTGTACATACCTCTTTCTGCTCTGAACTGTGGTTGATGTGTAACCTCTGTTTATATGTGCAGGAGGCAAAGGTCTCACTGTGTTAAAGAACTGTGCTCTGTGCCTTTCCCTAGTAATACATATGGGTGGGGTGGGGGGAGAATCTGCATTCTTTATGAGTCTGGCCCTAACATTCTGTAGATTTCAATTATTCTCAGAGTCTGGTTCTGCATCAAAAGATCTTTTTCCCCCTCCCTCTCCAAAATATGGGGCCCGAAATGAAAAGCTGCTAGGTTGTTCATGCAGCGTGCTTTGAGGAACAGCTTTTCACAGATGGAAGGACATAAAAATGATGGGCTGTTATCTTGTAGGCTGAAATTCTACTCTCTGAACACATGAAATATTGATATTAAATCAAGCTGTACCTGGTTTTCCCCATGTGAAGCCTTCCAAGTTCTTGACCTCTGTTCTGTTGCTGTTTCATTTTAGGCAGAATTCCAGTGGCAGGGTGAAGACTTGTGTTTGTCTCTGGAGGGGGAGAGGGAATAGACAGATGCCTGTGAAATACAAATCGAAACTGTGTTAGCCTGTTTGTGTACTTTAGTAACTCAGAGATGACAGAGAATGCTGGATGGACCATTAATAACATGGCCAGACAGAAAGCATTATCCAATGGGAGACTTCCACTCCTTTTCAGTGACATCAGTAGAGACTGGCAAACAGCACCTCTAATAAGCAGAAGTCATAAATTCTATATACTATCCACTGGACAGACAATGAGCTTTGCTCACTACTGTGAAGAGCCAAGCCAAAGTTTTCATGGCTCAAACATTTATTTCTCACTCATGTACAGCTGAAATGTCTACCCCGATCACCTGGGGCTCCCTGAGCTCCCCAGGCTGTTTGTGGCAGCTCCCTAGGCTGACATGTTCTTCTGTATCAGTTTCTGTGAAGAAAAACAGTTGTGTGTCAGGCGGGCATTTTTTGGTGGCTCTTGCTTGGCATGTACATCATCCTGGGTTTGATGTCTACTGTGAAAAAGAAAGAAGAAAAGGAAGCGAAACAGAAAAATGAGGTGGGAAAGGAAAAGTAGAAAACTCTATAATATGAAACTGGTATGCACCTGGCCTAACAATTGTTCTTCCACAGTGTTCCTTCACAAGAACTCAGTCATCCAGCCAGCCCTAAATGTACAACAGGCTGGGAAATGCCTGGGTTTACATCGCAAGGGCACACTTTCACTGGCTGTTGATGCGTCCTTCTCAAAGATAGCTTGCTTTGAATAGGAGTTTCTTCTCAATTGTTCTACAGAAATAATCACACAAAATCACAAAACAGGTGTGTTATTGATATAGAGTATTTTCCATAAAAATGTCCACAAAGCAAAGACAGGTCCCATTTAAAAAATTATACTTAAAGATGTTATTTGTTTATGGGGAGAATATGTAGTAGGGCAAGTGTAAGGGAAAAGGTAGGACTAGTTCTCTCCTTTTATAATATGGGTGCTAGGAATGGAACTCAGGTCACCAGCCTTGGAGGCAGATCTTGTCATCCCCATGACAGCTGATTTTGGTTACATCCTGAAGGTATCATGTGACTTCATTTCTTTTATCTTTTCACTCTACTTAGAAGCAGTTTAGCAAAGGCAAGTCAAGTGCACTTAGAAAAATGTTGACCTTTAGTCTCCTGTTTACCAAATGAGATGAGAGTTATGCCGCTGTTATCACTAAGTGTAGTGTTTAAATGTGATGGTTTGCCGGGTGGTGGTGGCGCACGCCTTTAATCCCAGCACTCGGGAGGCAGAGGCAGGCGGATCTCTGAGTTCGAGGCCAGCCTGGTCTACAAGAGCTAGTTCCAGGACAGGCTCTAGAAACTACAGGGAAACCCTGTCTTGAAAAAAAAAACAAAACAAAACAATAAATGTGATGGTTTCTGGCAAAGGATCCTATGCAGGATTTGGTCTACTGTGAATACTGGAGTTGCTCTTTTATTGCTCACAAATGTATCCATATGGCCTCCAATTCTACTTCAAGGTTTTTAATCACACAGCTTTCCTGTCAATCACTTGGCAGCTCTTTGTTTTAAGGTGTGCATATCTAACAGAATGAGGGTTGTGGGCGGATTCAAGTTTTCCTTCCCCATCCCTGTTAGTTCTCTCTAATCTCAGGAAGAGAACAGATCTCTGGACATATGCATCAGTGCCCGCCCAGTAACTACTCAGCAAATAAGTCAAAGCATGTGTCTTATGAAGCTGTCACGTTTGCGCTCCATGCTAGGAGCTGTTAAAAGATTTTTCACGTAAACCTAACAATGATTTCTCAGGCTCATATTTTCTCTCCATTGTATCCACAAGAACTGAACTTTTAAAAAATATTTTCTAACTTTACATAGACAGGAAAGAAAAGACAGCCATTGAACCTAGATCCACCAGTCTTCAAAGCTAAGATCTGCTCTTGTAATGTTTAAGTGTGATGGTTTTTGGCAAAGGACCCTATGGACTACTCAGTCTACTGTGAATATTCAGTAACTATTAGCCCACCCTCCCCTGGAGAGCTGGAGGACCGGGATGCAAAGAAAATCAAGAGGAAAGATTCTGGAATGTTAGTCATTAAAAAATGTCTAGTAACAGGTAACCAGGGATGTCTAGTAACTGGCTTTCCAGGGATGCCTGAAACAGTGACAATTATTCTGTCTTATTTTAATGATGCGAATCCAGGTGCAGAGTCCCCATTCTGGGGATAAAGTCTGTGAGTTTTGGGAGTTACTACTCTCAAGACCTAATACATAATTTACAAAAAAAAAAGTTCTCTGTGTCTTCCAGGGCTTCAGCCACCAACCGGAGACTTCTTGCTTTTAAATTATTTCTCACATTTATTTATTTTGGTTTGGTGAGGATACGTGTGTTAAGTGGAGGTCAGGGGACACCGTGCAGGAGTTGGTGTCCTCATTTAAACATGGGGGTTCCAGGAATCAAGGCTTACAAGGCTTAGGTCATTAGGATTGGCAGCAAGGGCCTTTGTTTGCTGAGCAATCTCATCAGCTCTAATTTTGTTTTCTAAGGTGATTTATATAAGCTTTATCTGTCTTCAGAATTGAATTTGAAAGCCAGTCTTTACATACATTTTGAAGGGCGCTAGCAGAACACTCTATGTTTGCCCTACAACTCCAGAAATGGATTATTTTTTTCAGGAATATTCCTTCATTTTTTATTCATTACTTCTAATATCCTTTTTTTACTTGACTGTCGTTATTTTTTAATTTTATTGATTTTTATTGAGCTCTACATTTTTGTCTGCTCCCCTCCCTGCCTCTCCCCTCCCCCTCAGCCCTTTCCCAAGGTCCTCATGCTCCCAATTTACTCAGAAGATCTTGCCTTTTTTTACTTCTCATGTAGATTAGATCTACATACGTCTCTCTTAGGGTCATCATTGTTGTCTAGGTTCGCTGGGATTGTGATTTGTAGGCTGGTTTTCTTTGCTTATGTTTAAAAACCTCTTATGAGTGAGCACATGTGATAATTGTCTTTCTGGTCTGGGTTAATGCACTCAAAATGATGTTTTCTAGCTCCATCCATTTGCCTGAAAATTTCAAGCTGTCATTATTTTTTTCTGCTGTGTAGTACTCCGTTGTGCAAATATACCACTTTTCCTGAGTGGATTTTTAGAAGCCTTTTTCCCTTCCTTTTTCTGCTGCATTGGTTTAACAGTGTTATAGATCAATGGAAAATCAGATTTTTTTTTACAAAGTCATTCACACAAACCAATAGCTAAAGTCATTTTTCTAAATATAGTGCTTTTCTGACTCGGTTGGGATTAATAACATTGGGGGAAGAGGTATATGATAAAATGCGATGGATCTGTTCAGTTTGAGGCCAGCAGGTGAGCACTTTCTGACCATGTACTAGATATAAGAATATATAACGCATGGAGCACAGAAAGAAAAGTCATAAATATATGTTCTGTATGACTGCCCAAACATGAGATGAATGAAGATACCACTAATAAACGTCATACTGGATGGGGAAAAGCCCAACAGCCTACACGAAGAACTATTACTTTTCTACTGAAGAAAGCTTGGAACAGGAAGGGTGGTCCTTCCTGGGGAAGAATACCAACAACTGATGGTCCAATGTCAAAAGGTCAGCAAAGAAAATATATGTACAAGTCACATTATATGGATTCAACAGGTTATATTTAGAAATATATATGTATTTACAAATACATATATGAATGTACTAACAATTAATGAAGAAGAGGCCATTTGAAGGAGAGTAGGGAGGAATATACAGAAGGGTCTGGAGGGAAAAAAGGGAAGGCAGAAATGTTGTAATTAAAATCTCAAAAAATAAACAACAACAAAAGATACTGCTTCTTCCCAGCAGTAAAAAATGAAAAGCCATACAGACTTATTGAAGCAAAAATATCTACTGAGGAGTAAGTCCAAATGATACATCATGTTCAGAATGGCAGCATAAAGACATATTGCTACTGAGGTAGATTTCTAATCTCTACAAGTGAATTACTTAAATGAAATTCATACATGTTTATTAAATGAGATGTTAAAGAGAAATCTAAATTATAAGAAAAATGAGTCTAAAGGTAAGAAAAAGAATTAATTCAATAAACACACATCTACTTTCAATTTTTTGTCAACTTGACCCAAACTAGAGTCACCTCAGAAAAGAGAACCTCAACTGAGAAACTTATCTCCATCAGACTGGCCTGCAGGCAACTCTTGGAGGCATTTTCTTCATTGGTGATTGATGTGGGAGTGCACCGGTCCTGGCTTTATAAAAAAAGCAGGCTGAGCCAGCTGTGAGCCTAAAAGCCAATAAGCAGTGTTACTCCAGGGCCCCTGCCTTCAGTTCCAGCCTGGAGCTCCTGCCCTGACTTCCCCTCACGATGGACGGCAACTGTAAGCAGAAGTAAACCCCTTCCTCCCGAGCTGCTCTTTGAAGGTTTTATCACAGTACGGCCAGCGTGCCTTACAGAGAGAGAACTCTGTTGCTGAAATTTATCCTGTTTCTGCATATTAGTCCTTAGAAGTCTTTTTAACTGTCGCTTCGGTTTAGCTGAAGCGGTTGAAACATGACTGAAGTTTCAGCTTCTGTCCTAGGGTGAGATGAGATGATCTTGTCGCTGGCTGGCTGCTCCCGTATGGACCCTCAACAGAAAAGGTATTTCTAACAGGCATTCCCGGCAAAGACCCAGGGAAATATGCCGTGATGGTTTGAGAAAAGCAATCATAAGGAAAATTCTTCAGTCAGAAACTACATACAGTTCACACGGGGATGGCTTCATTAGCCAGTGTGGATAAGTATCCTGATTAGAGATTTAAACAAAACTTAAAACATCGATTACCCCAGTTTTAGAAACACACACACACAACAACAACAACAACAACAACTACTACTGTTTCACCAATTGGGTAGGAAAGCATACGTCTAAATTATATAGCAGTCAGTTAATGGGGAAAAGACTATGATGAAGCCACAAAGCGGCCAGACTCTTGACCTAAAATCTCTTATCTGAATACAACGGTAGCAAATTATTGACTGAAAGGTCAGGACCTCCTGGATTGAGTGATTTGATTCTGTAATTACCAGTTTTCACTCCACGTGCGAAGTGAATGAAGCCCTGTGTTGAAGGTGCCCTGGAGTGCAGCTTTCTTCTGACTTTGAACACGGTCTTCGGTCTCCTGTGTGTGTCTTCCCTACACACAGCGCAGAGGAGCCTTTCCACCTTGCCTGCTGCCTACTGCTGTCAATCATCCTGTTCTCAGGGTTCTGACAGGCCAAGAATCCAGAGCTGCTTGCTGACTGTGGTGGGTGAGTTTGGAAGAAGGGTGGCCACACAACGAGAGCTGCAGAGGGAGATCCGTGCTGGAGGAGATGTTTGGAAGTCTTTAGAAGAGACAGATTGTGCATGACTAGTCATAAATTGTCGCACTAAGCCAGTGATCTCATTTTAGGGATATTTGTTATTGAAAGAAATATGGATAACAACTTGTCCTGAAATCATTTCATGATGTTCTAGTAAACAATATCAAACCAGTCCTGCACTGGAGCATTTTATGCTTCTTTTAAATGCTAACAAACATACAGAGACCCACTAATGCCTTTAAAGCAAGCATGAGCTACAAATGAAAAATTGTTGTATCTCCTCAAAAAAAAATCTTTCCCCATTTTGTCATGAAGCATAGTGTTTGCAAAGTTATTTTTATTTTGCATGTACACTGTGGTGTTCAACATTTTAATTGCCACTTCCTCAATAAAATTATTGGAAGCCTTCCATCTTGCCATTAGCACTCACAAAATAACTGTTAACAATATGTTATCCAGACACAGAAACTTTATAATTAATGTTGGAATGGTCTTCAAAGTCTGGTGACTAAAATATATCCTATAAAAATTACTGGACTTCATTCAATGCTGTTCTGCTGTTTTAAAGTTCAGTAAGTGTGTTGAGGGGAGATATTTGGCACACTAAGCTAGGCAGTCTGGCAGTGAGACTTGAGATGCTGAACAGCTTGATGTCTGGAGCGTGATAAATGTACAAAAGGCGTCCATAGTGTCAGCACGGTCCCTGAATGGCTGAAGAACTGACCAAATGCAACTCCCAGTGGGGTTCTGAATACTCATTCGGGTCTATATTCCCACCTTGTCTGTTGATGAGGTGCTGAGGCAGGTTCCATTTAGGCAATAAAACACAACAGACTGTATGTATATCTGGGTGATTATAGCATAACTCAGATTATGTTATAAGTCATGAGGCTGAAGGCCAAGTGTCTTAACTCTATGAGAAGTGCAATATTGGCCCTGAAACACACTGCCCGAAGTGTCTTATTGCTGTCAAGAAATGGAATTTCTACAGTACATTAAGAAAAGGAAAACACTTAGCATAGTGGATTTAAAATAACCATGGCTATGACATCACTGACAGCTAATCAAAACTCTAATTGCAACCAGAGTTCTGAGGCTATTGTATAAGAGGTCTTAACAGACACAGGCATGGACACAAGGAAGAACAATGCCTCTGCCACGAGAAGTGCTTTAGTTGCACAGGACCCCAAGCATGAGTGGAATGGGCAGGACTCGGCCCAACGTGAGCATCTTCACAGTTAAGTCACCTGGAGCGTCTGGCTAAATCAAGGAAAAGCAGAGTGAACACTCCTCAGATGGTTTCCCTGCTTCAGTCACCACTTTTGTCTTCATGCAGTTAAATATTCCTTTAAACTATTAAAATATGAGATAGCATACATAAAAAAACCCAAATATACAATTCAAATGTCCTAGAAGAGATGAAAGCTAATAACGAACTGAAAAGAATTTGGGGGTCACATGTTGTACATGATCCATGCAAAGAATTTCCAGTGACATTAAGCTGAAGTGGTCCAAAATGATTGAAGTCAGCATGCCGTCATAAGAACACAGTGGAGATTTTACATCTGAATCTACCTAACACCACAAGGCGGAACACGCGTTTCAAGGTCCAGTTAATAACCTCAATAAATTTAGCCACAGTAGAGCACACTCTGAGGAAGTATGTTCAGAGGGTGGCACGGGAAAGCACGTAACATCATCACGATCGAAAGCAAAAGGAGGGCTTGTCTCAGGAGTCAGAGGATTTGGGTCTAATATTTTCTGGGTCACCATGGACAAGTATTTAATTTGTGAGGACTTTAATTTCCCCCAGGCAAGCGCCTCTGGATGAACTCTCACTCACAGGCATTGTTTCCTCGCACCAAAATGCAGCTCCTCTATTTTATATCCTGACAGTTCGCTGGCGATGCCACAAAAAGGGGAGACAGACAAGAGCGATGTTGACTTGGACAGAGTGTGGAATACACATGTGCATTTGAAAAGAAAAGCCACCAACTGGTAGCATTGAAGATAGGGAGTTGTCAGTGCACTCTTACTGATTACAGCTACACAACAGGTTCTCCAGATGCTTCTGAGAGCAAGTGAAGCAAGGCTTGTACCACTGAAGATCATATATACTCAATTCTAGAACAATCACCCCGCAAACATGTGTTTTCTCCATTTAGTGAACATTCTTACCTATGCCATATGCTCAGAGGTAATAACTGTATCTTATCTGTGACTGAATATTCCTAGTCATTGTAGTTATACATGTTTCTAATAATATTTATGCATATTTAAACAATGATCTTTTGATGTATTTTAATAACTTTTATTCACCTTATTTCTATTTATTTTTGATATATTAACTGGGTTTTTCTGGGGCAATAAAAATGTTAAGTGAGCAAATTACTGAAATTAAATATAAATAGAATATTAATTCTTTTTGTTTGTTTTTTTCAAGACAGGGTTTCTCTGTGTAGCTTTGAAGCCTGTCCTGGAACTTGCTCTGTAGACCAGGCTGGCCTTGAATTCAGAGATCCACCTGCCTCTGCCTCCCGAGTGCTGGGATGAAAAGTGTGCACCACCACCACCCAGCCTAAAATATTAATTCTTAAAAAAAAAAAAACTTGATACTCTCATTCTTAGGAACTAGAGAATGTCATATTACAATGTCAAGAATTATATATCAGAAATTTAAATTTTAGTTTTGTTTAATCCAGATCTGAAGATGGCTATTGTCATTCTGGTTGAGTGGAATGGCTTCTGAAATTTAATGTGCACCTTGATGTAATCTGAAAGCCACATTTCCAAATTTATATTAACCTACAATCCTATAGTAGTCCCTTAATAAGTTATATACCTCATAATCATAATAACATTTGCATATATAATGATGAGGTGAAAACAGATTAAAATATATTAAGCTAATGACTTCAGACTTTAAATATTATAATACCCTCTTAGGTTAGCAACTGAACAGTTGGAGATTCCGCTAGTGCTCCTATTGAGACACTGTGGTATCACCTACAAATGAAGCATCACACAGAAAAACAAGTGCTGGGGAGTAATCAGCAGATGGCAAAGGTTTAATCAGGACCACTGAGAAATGTATGTTTTCTTGCTAATACATACAAAGCTGATTCCGGAGTACATGCTTCAAAGCAAAGGGAAAGGGTGTGGGAGTGGGTGTGGTCAGACTACATGTGTGTAAGAATACCAAAGGAAAAATTGTAGCAAATACTGAAATATTTAACTGGTTAAAAATATTAATTATTTTATTTTACTTTAAAAAACAACCTTATTTTACATACCAACCCCAGTTCCCTCTCCCTCCCCTCCTCCAGCTCCCCCTAATTCTCCCCATCCCACCTCCCATCCACTCCTCAGAGAGTGTGAGGCCTCCCATGGGAAGTCAACAAAGTCTGTCACATCACTTGAGGCAGGACTAAGCCTCCCATATTTAGGCTGAGCAAGGTATCTCTCCATAGGGAATGGGCTCCAAAAAGCCAATTCAAGAACTGGAAATAAATACTGGTTCCACTGCTAGTGGCCCCACAGCCTGCCCAAGCCACACAGCTGTCATCCGCACTCAGAGGTAAAGCACAATTAATACTCAGAGAGAGAGAGAAACTGAGGTTCAACCTGAAGAAAGCATGCCCTTTAGGTTGGGTAAGTTTCCCTTTATGATTTTGTTGAGTATGTTTTGCTGTGCCAGCACAGCTTGGATGCTGAAACTGGGGGGGATCGGGGGATGCCGGGATTGAGACATGGAGGCTTCTTTTTAGGAGGAAGAACAGCAACCTTCATTTTTTCCTGAGCTAAAGCCTTTTATACCTTTAAGCAGCTGACCTGAGACATGCTGAGCAGCCTGAGGTCAAGATCAGGGAAAGCTTCTGCAGAAAACCACCAGCCAGAAAGAACACAAACATCCTCGTCAATTACAAGGAAGTTTAGCTGTTGATCAGGAGGAGTGAGGGCAGCCAGATCACAACAATGTTTTTGTGTGCCTCTGAGCTTCTATCCCTATTATTCTTAGGTTTGGTCTTTTCCTGGTGACCCAGATTTCCTGGATACTTTGTATTAAGAATTTGTTGGATTTAACATTTGCTTTGACAGATGAATCTATTTCCTCTATCATATCTTCAACACCTGAGAGTCTCTCTTCCATCTCTTGTATTCTGCTGGTTATGCTTGCGTCTGTAGTTCCAAATAGTTTACCCAGATTTTCCATTTCCAAAATTCTCTTGGTTTGTGTTTTCTTCATTGCCTCTATTTCAGTTTTCAAGTCTTGAACTATTTTCTTCACCTGTTTGATTTTTTTTTTCTTGGCTTCCTTTGTTTTCTTTAAAGGATCTGTTGATTTCTTCCCATTTTTTCTTGTCTTTTCCTCCACTTCTTTAAGTGAATTTTTCATTTCCTCTTTAAGTCTCAATCATCTTCATAAAGTTATTTTTGAAGTCGTTTTTTCTGTTTCATCTGTGTGGGGATGTTCAGATTCTGCTGTTGTAGAACCTCTATTTTCTGGTGACGCTGTAGTATGTTGTTGAGTGCATTCTTACACTACCACCTACTCATCTCTTCCTCCAGTGGGTGCAGGTGAGGGTTTGTGGCTTAGGTGGTTGCTCTTTGTCCAGGTGCAGATGGGTGTTTGCTTCTGGTAGTCACTGATCTGCTCTGAGTTTCCTCCAGTTGTAGGCAGGGCCAAGGCTCCAGTGGTCACAGATGCCTTGGGGATGGTTGGGGTTTGGGGAGGCTACTCTCAGGTCTCTGGGACTTTGTGGGTGGGGGTGCGGGCATGAGACGTATCTCGTTGGGGGGGATAGGGCCTAGAGAGTAGGGCCTTCCAGCCAAGGACCCAGACTTACCTCTTCAGATGTGGGTGGAGCCAAGGCTCAGGTGGTTGCAGATGCCCTGGGGGTAGTGGTTGTGGTTTGGGGAGGCTGCCCCTGGGTCTCTGAGGCTCCAGTGGGTGGGATGGGGTGTGGAATGTTCCCCCGGGGATTAGGGCCTAGAAAGTAGGGCTCTCCAGTCAGGGACCTAGCACTCACCACCCTTGGTGCCTTCTGATTTTTTTTCCACCAGGAGAGGTGGTACCTAGTCTAACTACAACTTGATATACCATGGCTGGTTGATATTCATGGGAGGCCTGCCTTATGTTTGTAGAGAAACAGAAGAGAAGTGGATGGAGTGGCAGGAGGAGGGACTGGGACTTGAAGAGAGAAAGAAAAGTGCAGGAAAAATGAATAAGATAGATAGATAGATAGATAGATAGAATAGTTTAAAAATATGAAATATTAGTATGATTTAAACCACTTCCTAATTTTTTCATAATGTAAAACTAAACCAGAGTCCATGCATATTATTCCTCTGGAAGGAGTCAAAATTTTACAAAGGAAGCCGGGCAGTGGTGGCGCACGCCTTTAATCCCAGCACTCGGGAGGCAGAGGCAGGCGGATCTCTGTGAGTTCGAGACCAGCCTGGTCTACAAGAGCTAGTTCCAGGACAGGCTCCAAAGCTACAGAGAAACCCTGTCTCGAAAAACCAAAAAAAAAAAATAATAAAAATTTAAAAAGGAAAAGAAGAAAGATTGAAAAGATTGGAAACAAGAATTGAAGAAAGAAAAGAATGGAAGACCCTCAAAGAGCCCAACCACAAAAATATTATCAGACCTTGAAGAGTTAAAGTGATAGACATTGTCATAAATCCTTTAGGTCTCCCCAAATCTATATCTCCTCAAATCCTGTGATTGTGACCATTTGGAGAAATTGATCTTTGAAGAGGTGCAAGCTAGTTAAGGTCATGTTGGATTAACGCAGGTCCTGCATCAAGTACCTTGAGAATCCTTTTAACAGCAAGGGAATTTGGCCTGGCATGGTAGCACACAGCCCAGCACTCAGGAGATGAAGACAGAGTGAATGTCTGTAAGTTCATGGCCAGCTTCTACATAGCAATTTCCATGCCAGCCAAAGAATGAGACCAAGTTGAAAATAAAAAAAGGAACTGAAGCGCAAAGAGAAGAAAGCCACCTATAGACGGAGGCAAAGGTGGAGGCAGGTAGGCCAACACAAGCTATCCTCAGCTGCAAGTGGCAAAGGAGGATTCCCCCTCACCCACTAGATGTCTTCGGGGATGACATTGCCCCCTAACACTTTGGGGTTTTTGTTTGTTTTTGTTTTTGTTTTTGACTCTTTCCCGTGAAACCTATAGTACAGTTCAGTGATTTAGAACCTGTGGTGCTTTGCTACAGCCCCGGGAAGGTGACAGACACATGGGGAGATGATCTAGTTTACACACGAACATGATTTCTTCCTTTTAGATAGCAAAATAATACTATTTATCCCCTCACAGCAAAACATGCACTTGGAGAACTTTTGGAGATGGTTTCTTTAGTAAAGGGATGGCCTTACAAGCATGAGGATTGTGGTTTGGAGTCCTAGAACCCATGCACACAATTGGGCACAGTCTCACATGCCTGTAATTCCAGCCACGTGGGGTGAGGAGCAGAGACAGGCAGACACCTGCCTCACAAGCCAGCTAACCCAGCCTCACAAGATGAAGTTCCAGGTGAATGACAGAACCTATCTCAAACAAAAGAGGGAACGTGCCTGAGGACCAGCACCCAGGATGTTCTCTGACCACCACATGTATGCCATATATACACACATTCTTAGGCACAGGTACACCACTACACACGTGAACATACACACACACACACACACACACACACACACACACTTTCTCACACACACAGGAGGGAGGAGCACAAAAAACCCATATATTTGGAATTCATGGAAGTTGATTAGTACCATACTCTACCTCTGCTTTCTGTTTTTCTCATGACCATAAACATGCACGTGAAAAATGGAGCATCAGGTTATGGACAGAGTTACAGATAATGGAGCAAGCGATTTCTATGTGCTAGGAGGGCTTCTATGGAGATAAAATCTGCAATCTGGCCTCATTAGAACTATTATCTCTTGAATGACCACATAAATGAAAGCATCCAAGTCACATGAACATGATTACACAGATAATGTGGCCCAATTGCTGCACCATTTATCTTGATGTATTGCTTTCTGTTTGCTGCAATATATTATACATTCAAGAATTATAAAAATACTTAGGATGAAATAGCTTTGCTTCTCCAGGTTGTAGTAATGCCTCTTTATATGCTTAAAGAATATTTCCTTTACCTCATGCTGCTGATTAGACTTTCCTTCTCCAAATTAATTTAATTTGCATCAAGGGATACATAAACAGAAAGAGCCCTAATCTTTGGCTTATGAATACGTTCAATAATAATGACTATACTTTGCTTTTATCAACCACAGGAATATTGGCAAAGGTGTTTTTTACCAGATAATAATAAATAAGTCCTGAGGGACTCAGCCTTTAGTTGTACTTAAACCTTGCCATGGATCTCAATTCTAGAGGAGGTTTTAGTCCAAAGCCCAGTTTTTTGGCATTCTTTTTTTTTTTTCTTTTTTCTTTTTTTTTGGTTTTTCGAGACAGGGTTTCTCTGCAGCTTTTTTAGAGCCTGTCCTGGAACTAGCTCTTGTAGACCAGGCTGGCCTCGAACTCACAGAGATCCGCCTGCCTCTGCCTCCCGAGTGCTGGGATTAAAGGCGTGCGCCACCACCGCCCGGCTGGCATTCTTTTTTTTTTGTCCTAGTGGCTGGGATTTAAATAGAGAAGAGTCATAAGGAATGAGAATGGTAGCTAACATTCATTGAATAACCACTGTGTGTTAGTCACTGTGCTAAGAATCTTGCCTATTTTCTCCCCATCACAAAAATTCTATTATGCAGCTGCTGTTATTGTTCCTGTTTTATAAATGAGAGAACAGATTTAGAGCTGAAAGACAATTGTATCAAGTGGGGAAAAGAGAACTTCAAAGGAAGAAAGGTTAATGAGGAGGCAGTTTACAGTGATGGGTAGGATTAAGAGAAACTAGCAAGCAATGGTCAAGGGTTAACATTTGGGAGGCTTTTAGTGCTTCAGGCAGGATCATCATAGCACCAGCTAACACCAGCTGAAACCTTGGACACAAAGACATAGCTGTGGCCAAACCAGTCTAACAGACAGATGCCTGGAAGGACAAATTCCCTGACATCTCTCTTCCTGGTGTTGGATCTCCTGAAGCATCTTCCCTTTACTGAACACATCTAGAAACAGGGAGCAATGGAACTTGGTGATGCTGCCCAGCAGCCAACTTCCAAACAGAGAAGGGTGGGAAAAGATGTATGTGGGGGAGTATATGTATTTGGGTGAGTAAATGAAGGTCTACCCAGAGCATGTTTTACTTTCTAAAGCATGTAACCAAAATATTCATTCAAGCACAGCCTGTCATTGCTCTTCTGTTTATTCCAAAGGAAGAAGACTCCTATGAAGAAGCCAATGAAGATTAAGGGGAACCTTTTTCACTTCCCTGCTTTTCTAGAAACCCACCCACAGTCTTTTTGCTCCTGATCTTTGCTGCTCCTCCTCTGATGAACACTGAAAATGTTTCTGCAGAAATAAAGGTGTGCACAACCATTTCCCATTAGAAGGCAAATCCCAGTACCGTGAAGATTTTAATGCACTGGGATAGCGCTAGAAATCCAATCCCTGGTTTACAAGAACTGTTTGTTGTACCAAAAGCCTGGAGCCACCTTCTAAAATAAACCTACTAGTAACAAGAAAACAATGAAACATTCAGACATTGTGCTTAACTTTCTTACATTCTGCTCTTTGATTTTTTGTTTTTTGTAGTTGTGAAATGATTCTATTTTGTTTGTTTGTCTGTCTGTTTGTTTGATATCTTCAGACAGGCTCTCCCATCATCCAGGATGCTCTTGAACTCTCGGTTCTATCTTGTTTGTCTGTTTGATATCTTCAGACAGGCTCTCCTGTCATCCAGGATGCTCTTGAACTCTCTTTTTAGCTGAGGGTAACCTTGAACATCTGATCCTCCAGCCTGTACCTCCTGAGTGCTGGAATTACAGGCATGTATCATTATGCTCCCTTTCCTTTATGCAGCCTTAGGGACTGAACCCAGGGCTTTTCGCATGATGCATGAGTACTCTAGAGCAGGCAATATTCCATGCCCCACAATTGTTTTTAAACATAGGAAATCTATTTGAGTGCAGTGTATTGTGTTTTGTGCTAAGAGCTTTGTGTACGTTGCCATACTTCACCCTTATCAGACATTCCTCTGAGATCATTCCTAGTATCATCTCAGTTTTATCGATAAGAAGCTAAGATTAGGACCCAAATATATCTGACTTCACACACTGGCTAACCTTTCAGCCGTTTTCCCAATATTGCATTGCTGGGTTTGAGCCTCACGGTAATGTTTAAGAGTCACAACTCTATCTGCGGTCTTCTCCATGCCGACATCCGGTTAGACCACCACCACTTGTTGGCAGTGCTTTTTTTTTTCACTGTATAATTTTGGATTCTTTGTCAAAAATCAGTTGTCCGTAAGTGTGTAGATTTATTTCTTGGCCTTTGATTTTATTCCATTGATCAATCTGTCTGTTTTTAGGCCAATTGTTGGGAACAGTGAACCCCCAGATCCTGAAACAACTTGTTTTCCCCTGATCTGAGTGCCTACAGCTGCTCTGAGCACGAGACCCTCAGGAGTTCCTGATGGCAGGAGAGTGGTTTCTGGTGCATTTGGCTGGGGCATGGCTATCCCTATATAAGCTGCCCCTGAGAACAATAAAGGGGGCATTCTTGGGGCATTCTGGCTTCAAGGATGACCCGTGTCTCTCTCTGTGAGTCTTTGTGTGTTTCAATCTCCAGCCCCTTGCCTGGCTCACGAACTGTATGGTGGCGCATAGAGCACAGACGGGTGTGGTGCGCCGCAGCCAATGCCATGCAATTTTTATTACTATTGCTCTGTAGTCCAGTTTGAAATCAGGATGGTGATACTCTGGAAGTTCTTTTATTGTACAGGATTATTTTAGCTACCGTGGGTTTTTTGATTTTTCACATGAAGTTCATTATTTTTCTGGCCAAGCAATGACTAGTTCAGCTTGAGGCCTATACCATGATGATAATGAACTAAACTTCTGAACTGTAAGCAACCCACCCCAGTTGATTGTTTTCTGTTATAAGAATTGCCTTGTGTTGGAGAAGGGAGGTCGCTTGCTGGTTCCCAGCAACCTGGCTAGCTTAGACCTAAAAAGATCACACAGAAACTGTATTAATTAAATCACTGCTTGGCCCATTAGCTCTAGCTTCTTATTGGCTAACTCTTACATATTATTTTATCCCATTTTCATTAATCTGTGTATAGCCACATAGCAGTGGCTTACCGGCAAAGCTTTGGAATGTCTGACTCTGGCAGAGGCTCCATGACTTCTCTCTCACTCCACCCTTCTTTCTCCCAACATTCAGTCCAGTCCTCCCCACCTAGCTCTGCTCTGCTATAGGCTCAGAGCAGTTCCTTTATTTATCAATGGTAATCACAGCATACAGAGGGAAATCCCACATCAGCCTTGGTTATGGTGCATCTTCACAACAATAGAAACCCTAAAACAGGGTGCCTAGCCCAGTTGTCATCAGAGAGGATTCACTCAGCACCTGAAGGAAGCAGATACAGCATCCCACAGCCAAACATTGGGTGGAGCTCAGGGAGTCCTGCAGAGGAGGGGAAGGAAGGATTGTACCAGTCAGTGGGGTCCAGTACACCCTAAGAAAACCCACAGAATCAACTATCCTGGGGTCATAGGGGCTCACAGAAACTGCGTATATATTACAGTTGTGTAACTTGATCTTCCTGTGGGACTCCTAACAGTGGAAGCAAGTACTGTCTTGGACTCTGTTACCTGCTTTTGGGGACCCTTCCTCCTACCAGGTTGCCTCATCCAGCCTTAATAGAAGAGGAGGTGCCTAGTCTCACTGCAACTTGATAGAACATGGTTGGTTGACATTCATGGGAGACCTGCCCTTTTCTGAAGAGAAATGGAGGAGGAGGAGTGGATGGGGAGGAAAGAGAGGAGAGCAGTGGGAGAGGGACTGGGAGGAGAGGAGGGAGGGGAAACTGTGGTAAGGATATAAAAACAAAAATAAATAAATACACAAATATAAAAAAAGACTCACAGATCAGATGGCAACAGCAGACCTTGATACAGTGTCAAACCTTCATTCCCACCTTTTCTTATTCTGCCACCACCTCCAATGCCAGCAGCCATTTCTGAGCCAGTTCCACCTCTGCTGAAGTCAGGACAATGTCAGTCCTGTGATGGCACCAAGCTTTTGGCTCTTTTCTATCATGTCTCCCACTTCAACTACTTTCCACCAAAGAGCTAATATCTATCTCTGATGTCGGATTTCCCTCTGTATGCTGTGAATACTATTGGTTAATAAAGAAGTTGTCTTGTGTCTGGCAGGGCAGAATAGATAGAGGTAGACGAGGAAAACTAAACTGAATGCTGGGAGAACAAACGCTGAGTCAGGAGATGCTATCTAGCCACCAGAGGGGAAAGACATGAGCTGCCAGTTGGAACCTTGCTGGTAGATCATAAGCCTTGTGGTAAAATATAAAAGAGTGGAAATGAGTTAATTCTAGATGTAAGAGCTTGCTAGCAATATGCTTAAGCTATTGGCCAAACAGTATTGTAATTGATACATGTGTCTGTGTTACTATTTCATGTCTGGGCAGCTGGGAACAAACAAACTGTCTCCCACAACATATCTCTTCAAGTTTTCAGTGCCTTCATCCATCTACTACCTGCATATATGACAGGGATGCCCACACAAGGAAAACCTTTTATGATGCTAGCTGGGAAATATGTGAGATACTGAAATAGGAAATGTGAACACATGGATGGATAGATGGTCTTGAAGATCCTTGTCCTGCAGAGTTCCTTTAGACACTCAGAGCTGCTTCATCTTGAGGAAAGGTGTAAAAGAATTTCATCCCTGTAGGCATTACTTTAGCTTACTAGAAGTACTCAAGAAGATTTCTTTTTTTTTTTTTGGTTTTTCGAGACAGGGTTTCCCTGTAGTTTCTAGAGCCTGTCCTGGAACTAGCTCTTGTAGACCAGGCTGGCATCAAACTCAGAGATCTGCCTGCCTCTGCCTCCCGAGTGCTGGGATTAAAGGCATGCGCCACCACTGCCCGGCAAGACGTTTTGTAGCAACACGGGCATCCCCTCCTGTGTAGAGGGGTATGCGTGAGCCTTCCTACCTCATTGAAGTCCTCCTCTTGTCAACATGGGTGCATCAGGATTTGCACTGGCTGTTGTACTCATCTCTTTGGCCATCCTCCAGCCTCAGCTAGCCTGCATCCAAAAGGACTGTTTCTTACTGCTCACATGGAATGGAACAATATCACACTGACTTTAGTGAGGTTTGGCCCCTCGCTGTAGAAAGAAACACATCTCTTCCAAGTTGTTTCTTCTTTGGAATTTTCTCAGCCTAAAATTTTCACATTTGAATCTCTTTTTACCTTTTTAAAGTTACTTCTCCATTTTACTATTTTAATAACCCTTTATATTAAAACTCTCTTGTTTATTACACTATAGTTTCTATTTCCTGACTGGACCCAGACTGATAAAAAATACTTGATCAAAGAAACTAAAATATAAGATTAAATAAGCAAGTACTTCTTTGGCTTGTGGACTCTTACTGTGCTATATTGAACACCCTGGCAAGGATCCCCCAGGGATATAGAAAACTGCTGGAGCGGCTGTTGAAAGCTTGAGTAAAGCTTCAGAGATGCCAAGAAAAGCACAAAGGCCTGAGTTGCCCTGGCTAGTGGTCAAGGGAAGTGGGAACGTGAGATATTCAGATGGATACATTGTGATGCCAAGAGAGTGTTTTCTGTAGATATCCTGGAGCCGAGAGCACCATCTCAAGCTGTTAAGAGCACATTTGTGAGAGGGGCATGAGTCACACTAAGAATCTTACAGTGACTCTTCTCTGGTGGATGGGGCTGACTATAGCAAAGGCAACCATTGAGCTCATCATTCATACTCAAGGATGACCGAGCCTCAAAGTAACAGGGATTAGGTAGCTGTACTTAACTATCAGAAGCCAGGATTCTGCAATAACTTTTAATAACTCGCAAGGCTACAAGGATACTAAAGGACCTTCATTCACAAGAAGTTGTAAAAATAGATGAAAGAACATGTCTAAGGGTCCCATAGCCCAAAAAATTACAGGCTATTGTCAAGGTTATTCGTTACTCTCCACAACCTAATGGTAATACATATGTCATCAAACAAGGAGAAATCACCCTGGTCCCCCACTAGAATTCACCCCTACTGACTAGTGTTCATGATGCTGGAAGGCACTCTGCTAAATGAACATAGTAATAAAACAACTCCTAATGAAATATTGCTGTATCCAGAGATCAGTGAATCATTCAGCCTTCATCGGAGAAGCTCCTTTTTCCAGTGAATGGCAAGTAACACAGAGACCCACAACTGTATGGTGTGCAGAGAGTGAAAACTTAGGAGCACTCAGTTCTCCAGGAGATGCCTTTACCAAACCCCTTGCTGGGGAACTTATTTGAAAGAGAAGGTAAAAAGATTGCAAGGCCCAAAGGTGGTGGATGACTCCAAGGAAACAGTGTTTTCTAGGCAACACAGGACTGATATGTACATTGATGAGCTCACAGAGCCTGTGCAGATTCAAAGCCGTCATAGTCCCAGCACTGAGAAGGGTGAGTGGACACGAAGTCCCACTCCAACTAAGAAGCAATTTGCAGTAGATGCTGTTGGGAAAGGGGAAACTAGTTTTCTTGAATGGAGTGTCACTGGTCAGTCCACCTCACTCTAGCGTAAACCACATGCCAAGGAGCAATAGACCAACACCAAACAGACTCCATGGGGTTCTGTGGGCTTTTTGTTTTATTTTATTCTGTTTGGTAATTTTTGGCTTATTAGTTCATCTTTTGTTTGCTTTGATTTTCTTTCCTTTCTTGTTTGTTTATTTGAAAGAGAGAGAAAGAACATGAAGGTGGGTGCAGAGGAAGAATATGATCAAAACATATTGTATGAAAACATAAGTAGAAAGATTTTTTTTTTAGAAAAGGAGAGTATGCCTTTCCTGGAGGAGAAATAGACCTGACAAGAGCCAACGGGGTGAAGCTTACAACCACAGAAAAGGCAATGATGAAAGAAGAAGAGGATAAAATCAGTCTCACCAATTAATATTTAAACTGTTTGGGAGTTGAGCCAAGTTTCAGATGCAAGCCTCCTTGACTCATAGAAGTAATGACACTTCATCAGTTCTTTTTTAAAAAATATTTATTTATTTATTATGTAAACAATATTCTGTCTGTGTGTATGCCTGCAGGCCAGAAGAGGGCACCAGACCTCATCACAGATGGTTGTGAGCCACCATGTGGTTGCTGGGAATTGAACTCAGGACCTTCGGAAGAGCAGGCAATGCTCTTAACCACTGAGCCATCTCTCCAGCCCCCACTTCTTCAGTTCTTATCCAGTAGAATCTGTGGCCATATACTTGGGTCACATGATACTCCAGTGAAGAGAATACTCAGAAGTATTGAGGACTACTTGACCTAAGTTCTGGGGTGACATTGGTTACCAGAAGGCCAAAATATCATCACTACCCCATTAGAATGGGAGATTCTAAACGCTGAGTAATAAATGGGGTTCTTATTAAAGGCTGGGTCAAAATGTCTGTAGAACAAGTGGTTATTTCCTTCATTTGCTAGTCTATAACAGGAATCATATTGGCATTGTGTGCCCATGAGGGCCTGGGGCATGGAGGGTGAATTACCATAGCAGATATCTAAATGGAAACCCATAGCAATGCCACTTTCTGGAAGCCAAAAACAAAATGAACAAACCAGGAGGACGGGAAGAGATTATGACCACTGTGGAAATGATGCAGGGTCATGATACCAGATACATTTCATTCAATTCTTCAGTCTTCTCCCTGTAGGAGCCAGGTGTTTCCAAGCCATAAGCTCCCTTATCTGGGATAGGCAAATTTATGTTCTTGTCATGATGATTGAAATCTCAAGTTTCATCATTTGTGTAACGATTTATTATTTATTTGTGGATTCTTGCAAATCACACTTAATTAGAATGATTTTTAAGAGCTCTTGAGGAAGAACAATAAAGCTGTTGATTTGGGACGGGAAACTACCTTCTAGACATGCTACAGCTTTCAGGACCACGCTCTGTCAGCGATAAAACTCCACGGTATCCTCAAAAATGATACATCACTGCTTGGCGCTTTATGTCTCAGGTTCTTTCTTGGGCCTGACTGGCTCTGTGTGTCTCCCAGATGCATCACAGCTCCTATTTCAAGACTCAAGGATCACTTCTTCCACGGAGTCTCCCTGAAACACTATGTGCACACCAGAACGATGCTTCTTGAACATCCTCTGCAGGTTAGTGGTTTGCAGTGACAGGCCACCTTCTTGTACAATTTCCCTTTAACATCGCTGCCTTCCCATTGGACCGTGAGTTCTTGGAGGACTGCATCACATTTGTGTTTGGGTCTCAGTGGCTGAGTATAGAACCTTACAAATGGTCAGCAAGCCCGTAAATAATGAAATGATCAATTTAAATATTCTGTTTTGCTATTGTGTACCAGGTCTTCACGGATGATTTCTTCCAGAGCACATTAGAACGTTTAAAGAATGTGTGTGTAGGCACTCCTCCAGTTTGTCCTTTTGAACTAGAACAATGCCTGCTCCAGACCACCCAGCAAGGACCAATCCCCATGGTCACTGTCCTGCGCCTCGGCCTGAAACACTGGCCTTCAGTCCCTTGCAGGTGGAGTTCTCAGTATACACCATTGCAACAGATGCATAATCAGAGAGAATCCTCAACAGTGGAGTTTCTGGCTGCCTTACAGAACAGGGGTGGTGATGCCTGAGTTCTTAAGAACTTGAGTTCAGCTGAGCCCCACTCCTGCCTTCCTTACTATAGAGATGCTTAGTCTGCTAAGGATCCCCTGAATTAATGCAGCTCTTTAGGGCAGATTGCAGAGTCACTCTATGAGATTCTCTAGAACTGTGTCTCCCATGTGTCCAAACAGAGGGCTCTACCACGGCATTATGGTCAGCCACAGTCTAACCTGATGAGAAGCTGTCTTAGATCAGCTCTTGTTTGATTTGTCAAGCAATGCATTCACCGTCTATAAGACGTGCTACCATCAGAACTGCAAAACTGGATATGAGTACGCAAGTTAGAGCAAGCCAAGCACAACAGCACAGCTGACAGAAGAGGTCGAACCTTTAAACATCTGTGCACAGCAGCTGATAGATAGCTTACCCTTTTATACTTGTTTCCACTGCCTGATTTATTGTTCCCATGTTTGACACATTATAAATTATAAATTATTCCAGATAATAGATAACTTTACCAGAGCAGAAAGGGGTCAACCACATATTAATACTATATAACTTCAGCATATCTTAAACAGATTGTTTCTCACTTTTCAGGGGTGGGAGAGAAGGACTTTGAACTATTACCAGCTTTTGAGATGTCTTTATGAATTCTCATTCTTTCCATTTAGTAAAATTTCTAGCCATAGGCAAGCTTCTTCTTGTTATCAAGTCTCTGCTTCACTAGATAATCTGTCTAATTATAATATTTTGATCTCTTCCAACATCTCATTCTTTTCTCATTATGATCTGCTATCTAATATACCAAACCAAAGGAGGAGAAAGAGACAAGAAAATCAATACTAACATAACCTAAACTTTGCAGTTACTAAGAAATTTTAGCTCAGGTGTCTAGGCAAACAATACATGTAGAAGACTTAAAAATGGTTTAAAGTAATGTCTGTCTTGGAGCACAGTGTAGCATAGGCACTATGGAATAGCAATAGCATTTATGTTCAGTTGGGCATATGCTGAGTTACCTTAGATGGGTGCTTGTTCTTAACAAAAATTTTCCACATAACATGCTTTGTGATGTACAAATAAGGTCACTGAGCTAATTCCACATGTCTAGGCCCAATAGAACAGTCTCCTGTTCGTGGAAGTTGATTTTAAATTGAGTCTCAACTGTTGTACTTAGTGGCTGTTTCCTTCAGCTTCTTATTCATAGCCTGAGCTTACTGTGCATATCTTCATGGGATCCAACATGACAGCATGCCCATTCATGCACATCTCAAAATAATCATCAGGTTGTTGCTTATGTCCTCAACACTGTGAATGCAGCAAGGGAAGAGAAACTCTCTCCTCTTCGGGGCTCATAGAAGAGAGCCTGCCATAGTCATTTTGACTCTCTGTATATTACATTTGGTAGAATTGGAATTCCTGTGGCTGGAAGAATGGCTAGCTGCCTGTATTCAGAAGACATGCTGCCCTTGCATCCAGAACATTGTATCTGCAAGAGTCTGTTCCAAGGCCTTCCGTAATGTTTATTATTCCATATTCTGATCATGGGTACCCTCAAAGGTGGGTCTGTGTTATAGTTCCACATATCTCCAAGGACATCTTATACAAAGCCACATTAAAAAAACTCACTCTGATGTCTATTTTTGCTGCTCCTGTGTATATAACATTTCTTAAAACTTAGTAACAGGAGTGGTATTTGTTTCCAAAAATATCCCCCCAAGTGGGATGGGGCTGCTTGTTACCTACGCATAGTTTCATATATATCAACCCATGCTGCACTTTTTAGTATTTCTTCTGGCTGTGCTTCTGTTTTTCTCATTCCTCTCCAGAGTAAGTTATCAAACCTAATTTTGAAATATGAAAGCTATTATCCAAAATGCACCAATATTTCCAGGTGCAGTTTTATGGAACTGCATAACTGTTTCTCAGAAACATAAAACAGTTGTTGAAAAATGTTTTAAAGTGCCAACAAGTTAGAGGTCTTCCGAGCAGAGCAGGGTCAAGCTCAGGCAAGCAGAAGCTCAGAGTCCATTTACCTTAATCATGAGTTTTTATTCATGATGAGCCTTGTCTTCAGACTCTGGATAGTCTGCAGAAAAGATAGACTTTGGATACATTTTATTCCTGTGAGTTAAAAGCCTGACTTTATTCCATGTAAGCAGTTGAAATATACCCCAATTATTTTGACTGCATTTGGCTTTCCATTGTTGTTTAATAGGCCACAAACCTTAAAAACAACCCAGATCCAATCCAACTTCTAGAAGACTTGGTGGAGAAAAAGATCTTCAGACAGCCTTGATATGATCATAAAGCACCTGATCTGACAGAGCTTTCCCATGGAACATCATGATCACACAACTCCGTAGTTAGAATGAAAGTCGTGAAGTGGCTCTGTAGCAATGCCATGAGCAATGGCTCTCCTTTTTCTTTGTTAGAAGCCCAGTGTAGTTTACAAACCACGACTTGGTGCATTTGCAATGAGGACAAGAAAGACCTCATGGAGATTTGTTCAGGGAACTTCATCATCAGTAGAAACAGATTGCTGGTTTCTTTTTACTTCTTTAGCAATCCTTTATTGAATACCTAGGATGTTCTGGGATTATATGTCAGGTGTCAGTTCAAAAAGAATATAAAATCAAACTAACTGCTTGAATGGACAAGCATTCTCCCAAACATTTTGCAAAGGCAGTTTTATTTTTATTCTATTTAGTTGTTTTGAAGACTTAAAAGGCTGCAAGGACCATTTTGATAGTACAGACTCAGAAAGATAAAAGTAACTTGTAGAGTTACTATGTATGTAGCAGACCTTGGAAACAAAGGTCAGTATTCTGCAAAACTCTAATACTTTCCATTATGCTGGCTTCTTTTGTTTGGGTGGGTTTTGCTTCCTATTTGTTTTCTGACACAGGGATTGGCTGGTTACTCCAGGTTGACCTGCCTCAGCCTCACAAGCACTGAGATTATAGGTGTTTGCCTCACACCTGGCCAATCTGCTTTTAATTTCAAACAGAAGTCAACAAATTGTCCTCGTTGTTCAAAATCTTTCCTGCAGCCAACTTTTTAAAAATAAAGTTTTATCAGAACACAGCCGTGTCCCTTTGTTTGCACACTGTGGTCTTTTCCTGTAATAGCATTCTCGCAGCGCTGCAGCAGCCACCACGTGGCTTGCAAAACCAAAAGTATTTATTATCTGGCCCTGCTCACAGGCTCAACTGCTGAGCTCCGGTGTAAGACGCAGTGTTTCCTCTTGAAAATATTAATCTAAAATGGAAGAGTCAGGAGGAAAATTAAAGCCTTCCTTTCTACGCATTAGATAAAACTCAAGACAAAGTTGATTGATTAAGATGTTATTATCACTGGGGTGGGGGCGCACACCTTTAATCCCAGCGCTGGGGAGGCAGAGGCAGGCGGATTTCTGTGAGTTCAAGGCCAGTCTGGTCTACAAAGCAAGTTCCAGTACAGGTAGTGCTCTTATACAGAGAAACCTATCTCATAAAACAAACAAGCAAAAAACAAAAATAAACTTTATTATCAAGTACAATCCCAAAAAAGCATGGATGAAAGGGAAACCAGAAGAAGGAGGAGTCAATACTGGACAGTGTATCACAGTGCACTGCAGAAATACAAACGTCTCTGTGAAGAAAATGGTCAGCTATGCAGGATTTGTACAAAGGTAAAGGAGGTAGTGTGAGAGCCAAAGTTACATTTCAAGTTTTAATTGCTGTGCCTAAGGAATCCATGAAGCAAAAATGTCTCTGATCTGTAAGACTCTTGCTCAAGGGACAGATAGTTGCTGAAATTCTGGAGACTGTTGTGTATGGGAGATAAAAAGTCAGATATTTTTCTACCCCCCCCCCCAAGTAAGTTTGTTTGACCCATCTGCACCATGTGTGCTTGGTCACATTGTAGGGAGGAGGTTCACAGGCAGGAAAGTACGCTTGCCTCTCTGCCTGGATGTAGTCAGGATGTATGCTTGCCCTTGATTGGACGTGATGGAAAATACTTAAGTTGCTGCAAAACTTGATTTGGAGCCATCTTTTGGAAATCCAGAGATAGACCCGGACAGTATTTAGTTAAAGCTTGTTTCAATTTTGGCTTTAAATTGTGGTAGTGGATCTTATTCTTGACTGGCGGGGTTAACAGTAGCTTAATCTGGAACAGTTAAAAGACAGAATGACCATCATACCCTAGAAGAAGCAGAGTAGTCTGTGCTAGAAGACACATCAAAACAGGAGGTGGTGGTGGCGGCGGCAGGGACTTTGGAACTGCAGAAAGGGGGTGAACCACCACTGTGACTGCTGGGAAGTAAGGCAGCAGCTGAGATCCAGGGGATATAAAATGTCAAGCAAGCCAGGCGTGGGGAACATGCTGCTCCTTGCACCTGTAACATCCAAGTTCATTCTTTTACTGTAATCAGTTCCAAATGTGAACAAAATTTCTTCACTTATCTGCTTTTCCCCCCACAAACTCCACAACTCCACAACTGCTGGTAGGGTAAGTGCAAGTCTCCTAAGTCTCATCCTTGAAGATAATAGCCAGTCACAATCTTCTAAATTTTTTCAGTGTGACTCTCAGTTGGGCTGTAATTCCTGATGGTAGACTTAGTAGATCCCAGGTCCTTATTCTGCCTCATTCTAGAATCCCCTCTTCCTGGAATGGTTTGTGCTAATTTAGTGGAACTGGATAGACTGTCATTTCTGAGGGGACTAAGCCTCCAGCTGTGTAGTCTTAGCACGACAACATAGATTCCTCATTGTAATTAAGATTAATTATCCCAGCTTTTGTTTTTCTCATTGAGTTCAGGCAGACTATCATCATAGCTGAAACACACGGAAGAACAGTGTAATGGTTGTTAGTTATTGACTTGACAGTATCTTGAATCACCTAGGAGATAACTTTCCAGATACCTATAAGGGTAGGTCAGCCTCTGGGAATACCTGAGGGAATTATCTTGATTACATTAATTTAGGTGAAAGACTTACCCACTCCGGGTGGCACCATTCCCTAGACAAAATAGAAAATAACTAGGCGTAGTGGTATTCACCTTTAATCCCAGAACTCTGGGAGCAAGGCAGGTCTCTGGGAATTCAAGGCCAGCCTGGTCTATATAGTTTCCAGGAAGTTTCCAGGGACAACCAACAAGAACAAATGAAAAAAAAAGTAAAGACAAAGAAAAGAAAAGAAAAGAAAGGAAAGGAAGGAAGGAAGGAAGGAAAAGAAAAGGAGAAAAGGAGCTAAGTGGAAGCATCCATCACTCTCTGTGTTCTGACTACAGATGTACTATGATCAGTTCTTGCTGCTGTGACCTTCCTATCATGATAGGATGTAAGTCATAATTGTGAGACAAAATAAACCCTTTGTCCCTTAAGTTGCTTTAGTGAGGGTATTTTATCACAGGAGCAGGGAAAGACAAAGAGGTTGCTTACCTCCTGGCATCTGGGTAGGAAAACAATAAAAAGATGAAGGTGCTTGGGGCAAGAGGCAATTCCCGTGGCTCACAGACAAAGACTCACTCCCTTCAACTAAGTCTTCTCTCATTGACATCCCAATATCCAATTAAATCATGAACCCATAAGTGAATTAACTCATGGATGAGGTCAGAGCCTTTACGATCCCACCAATTACCAAAGCCCACAGCTGGCAATGATGCCTTACCCACAGGATCTCTGGACATTTTAGATACAGACTATAGTAGTTATTATGGAATTCCACCATCTACTTGATATTGGTGACACAAACTCCAGGTAAAAATTTTTCCTTCCCAACATCATGTGAGAATACTTCACCATGCTTCTCAGAGATACATTAGAAACTTTCAGTAGGGTATTTCTTTACCAGTGGAACCTTCACTGGAGTATGTATTACTGCTGTTAGAAATGAGGAGTTGGTCCTGTTACCTTTCAGGACACATGGCCACCTATCTCACATGCTAATACCATCCTAAGGTTTCCACAATGCTGGGCTTTCTGGGCCTTCCCTTGGTATTCTGTTAATGTTCTGCTGATGTGGGATTCCCCTCTGTCTACTGTGAGTGGCATTGGTTAATAAAGAAGCTGCTTTGGGCCTACTGCAGAGCAGAATAGGGCAAGGTGGGAGTTCCAAGCAGACAGAGGAGGAGAGAGTAGACAGAGTCAAGGAGAAACCAGGTAGTTGCCGAAGGAGACAGACACTGGAACTTTACCTGGTAAGCCACAGCCACATGGTGATACATAGATTAATAGAAATGGGTAAATTTAAGATATAAGAGCTAGACAATAAGAAGTGTAAGCTAACAGGCCAAGCAGTGTTGCAATAATAAAGTCTTGTGTGATTATTTGGGGTCTGGGCAGCGGGGAAATGAATGAGAAGCCTCTGACTCCGTTCTGCCATTACTAACTTATGGCCATGGGTAACTTTCCAGGTTCCGTCTCACTACAGTACTAAGATCAGATTTATACTTCCAGAACATTGGATTACTTGTGTGATCCTATAAATTCTCTTACCCTGCTCATATGCTGTACCTCACTTCCTCAAGGCCTTACCCTACACACATTCTCATATCCCTGCTTGCATTTATATATATGTTGTACAAGGAAACCTTTCCTGGGGAGCTGCAATACACACATCTACTTATCTCAGATAGGGAGCCTAGGACAAACCAAGTACAGATACCACTAAAGTCCAACTTGGTGAACCAATGAGTTTTATTGATGCTATGTACAGGAATATGGGGAAGGAATTACTTATAGAATCAGAAATTAATGACAGACAGTTGCATTACCAAAGCCACCCCACACAACCTGGAGCACACTGCGCAGACTACAGGCAGCTCAAAAGATTGCAGAGTGCCCTTTCCAGGTGCCTCAGTTGGTCTAAAGCTCTTTCGGGGAGCTTGGCTTCTTCTAACCAGGTGGTCTGGTCTCAGGGTCTTTGCAGTTTTGCTTTGCTTGAGAATCTTTTTTGAAGTGTGGCTTGTTTGAGAGCAACTCTCAGCAGTCTTTATTGCTTATTCTGGGAGAGAGCAGCCTAGTGAGTCTGGCCAGTTTCAGGGACTTCCTGAAGCTGTTTTGAATTGTTGTCCTCAGGCTTAAGAAGCTTCCTGCAGAATGAAATATCTTAGAGGAAACTGCAGCCCAACAATATGTCCTGGTTCTAAAAAAATAAAGTTTCTTTTTTTTTACGCAGTTTTGAACTTCCCTGTTCAACCTACATAGAGACCTGACACAGGTTATTGTCTAGAACAAAGAAATACGGCAAGGAAAGACCTTAACTTTCCATGTAAGAGAAGTCTATGGCCTCAAGTAAATGAGAAGAGCTTGTTTCTGATGATCATGGATTCTGAGAAATTGGGGATTAATTGTTCCCAGGTACATTTACCCATGTGCTAACATATCACACAGCTTAGCTTTTGTCAGTGTCTTCTGCAATGCCACCAGATATACCCAGTTGTTCTATTATCAGAATTCATTCCCCGTCAATTTTTTTAAATTTATTTGTTTTTATGTGCATTAACATTTTTTTCCTGCGAGGGTACCAGATCACAAACAGTTGTGAGCTGCTATATGGGTGCTGGGAATGGAACCCAGGTCCTTTCAAAGAGCAGTCAGTGCTCTTAACCTCCTAGTCATCTCTCCAATGCCCTAGAATTCTTATTTAGACAGAATTATTGAGGCTTCATATTTTCCTTTCTGCTTTAGAGTTGTCCTATCATGATCAGATTAAACATCTGAATTTCAGCCCAGTCAGTCCTTCAGTTTCAGGAATTGCAAATTTCCTTTAAGCTGCCATGAAACAGCTCTGGCTCATAGCACGATACTGGTTAAGAGCTGTGTGAGTCTATATTGCTTTTGTGAGGCTTCTGATGATGTCAGAAGCAGAAATTCTAAACTACAGTTCTTATAATTAACACTGCAACCACAATATTCATGTAGTGAAGGCTCAATCTTGTAATGTTATGTCTCATTTGTACCTAGGGAAATTACCCGTGGTGGAAATTCACATAACTGAGATGCCAGAGTACACCAGAGATTGTTACCAGAAGGTGCCTACACCAATTGCCTTTTCTTGTATTTTCTACAGCTTTGTAACAAGTAATTGATGAGCTAGCGATATTGGCACCCCATGGCAGCTTGTTGGAAATAACCTTGGGTCCAAGTCCAAGAGATCTGAATCTAAATCTCTGATTTATAGAATTCGCTGGGTAATTCTTAAGAACATTGAATGCTCCAAGTAAATCTCAGCATATAAGGATCTTAGCTCTAGAAACATCTTGAGGCAAACATAATCTGTTACCGTGTAATCTCAATGAGACTGGAGAAATAGGAAATTGAGACAGAGACAAACATAAAATAGAAGTACTGAAAACTCACTACAAATACTCAAGAAAACACAGTCCAAAAATTTAGTCATGTAATATATGTCCGGAGAAGTACCAGGGAGTCATTGTATCTTGGAAGAGACTGTCACTGGGAGGGACATGGGGGAAAAGTGAGACATGTATTTGTTCAATCACCTATTTCCTATTTTGCATGGGGAAAGATAAACCCAAAGTGTTAACTGTACTCCTAGATGTATTACTGGCTCTTCCCTACAGCCATATAGGAAGTCATCGTTTCTTTGGATCTCATTGGATAATGTTGGGGTGCTGGAGCCATTAGCTATTGCCAAGAACCCAAAAAAGCCCTCTAGTATGAGAACTGGTAGAACAAAGTAACTAGATAAAATGGGCATCTTAGAGGAAATAATATAGAAAAAAGGGTTTGGAAATTCTGATAATAGTTGCAGAAAAGACAAAGTAAATTGAAAGGTACTGCTGATTACAGCATTCAACATTTCACTTGAAACTATAATTCGATCATATATCTTACAGCTAAGCTTTTTATCAGTATCTTCTACTGTTACCAGAAATAATTTTGATATATGAAATACGTTAGTCTTAGCCGGGCGGTGGTGGCGCACGCCTTTAATCCCAGCACTCGGGAGGCAGAGGCAGGCGGATCTCTGAGTTCGAGGCCAGCCTGGTCTACAAGAGCTAGTTCCAGGACAGGCTCTAGAAACTACAGGGAAACCCTGTCTCGAAAAAAAAAAGAAAGAAATACGTTAGTCTTCAATGAGATGAGATGAGAGAGAGAGAGAACTGCTAAAGCAAAAGAGAAATAGTTTTAAGGAACAGTCAGGAAAAAAGAAATAAAGAAATCTTGACAATGAAAATTCATAGCAGAAATGAAAGTTAAATGGAATATATGAGGGATAATATTGACAGACACTCCAAAAAGCATCAAAAAGGCAACATGGAGATATGCTGAAATAAAATATAAAAATTTAAGCAAAACATTAAGAGGTAAATTCAGGTCTGACAATAAAACAAAAGTAGTTTTGAAGAAAGGGATACAAAGTAAATGGGGCAGAAAATTTTTAGAAATTTTTATATGTAAAGAACTTGGATTCATAAACTGAAAGAAACTATTTCATGACTACCTTAATAAACAAACAACAAACCGTCCACATCATCGTGACATTTCAGGACACCTAGGACAAAGCAGCTAAGGATTTTCTGTCAGGAAGGGGTTTGCATTCCCGACGAGAGAACCAGACTTACCCAGTCGGACATTGAAACTAGAGAGAAACAGATATATGGATCTAATGGCTTTAAAAGACTACAATAAATTTGGAGGAAATTCTATAGCAGTCAACTTTTCAATCAAATATAAGAGTAAAAGAAATACACTTTCAAATATTAAAGTTCTTAAAAGTGTTGTTTTGCATGTGCCTTTTAGCTGTGGGACAAAAGTCCAGTAACATTGGGGTGTTCAGAAATGGAGAGACTGAGTCCAGATGTCTAGAGGTTGAGAATGAGTGAGCTCCGATGTAGCTCCTATCCCAGGACAGGAGCTGTGGCTCAAGTACAATTCCGAAGGATGAGAGGGCTCAAGGGATAGAAATGTTAACATTTAGCTATGCTGAAGGGTTGCCATTAACAGGTAACCCAACTGATGGTAGCACTTGAGTGGCTGTAATAATGTAAACACCAGAGGCAGATTTAACTTCATTATCAGTAACTCAGCTCTTTCTTTAGGAGGGAAGACGGAGGGTGTGTGAGTGGGGGGGGGGGTGAGGGAGGAGAGCACAGGAAGAGCAGGAATTAATGGTTCCTCTTCCACACTAAATGTCAATTAAAAATCAAACATATGAAACACATGTTTTTATATGATATAAGCTTTTATTGTCAGTCTTTATAGCCTTAATTATGTTGCCATTAAGTGTTTGGCATCATCTGGACCTGTCTTTTATTAATCACTCGATTGGAGCATTTGTCCAATCATTTATGTTTGATTACTCAAAACTCTGTCGTGCTTACTTCTCTTTTGGAGTTCAGTTATTTAAACAAACTGAGCCTTCACAGAATCTTTATGTTTAATTGAGAATATTGACAGCACACTTTTGGCTTCCTGCTGAAGTCTTTAGCAGGCAGTCATACTTTTTCCTATGGGCAGTTTTTCATAGCGTTTCCTCAAACATGCTGTGGTGATTTAGATTCACTCATCGCACTAATGAAATACATGTTAAAAGATTAATTAAAATGCTTATTTTTAAAATGACCAGAGGGCAATACTTCAGCAGTTAGAACTGTCCTAAATGGTTCTCACTAAAAGCAGGGGGGATCTTTTTTTGTGTAATGTGGTATTAATCTCATTGTCTCCAAAAATAGCAAGACTTTTTTTATTGGATTAATTTATAATCTGTAGACAGCATTAGAGTGGCAATCATAGAACTATATTTTGGAGGGTGTACAAAATTAGAAATAACAATCATTATTACTATCACTAAATGAATGAATTTTCCAAAGGTATTTTGCCCTTATATTATTACGGCATATGCTCAGATTCAGCAATTATTTATTTGCACATCAACCTCTGACATGAACGCTCAACCATCTCTGTCATAGAGCTTCATTTTCTCCTAAGAACACCGTGTAGAGGTATGTTTTAATATTATCTCTGTTAAAGGAAACAGAAATTCAAAGAGGTTATACATCTTGGCCAAAACCCTCAGCTTTAAACGTTCGGGAAAGAGCCACTGTGTTCTGTTGCTCATGCTGGGCATCACAGGTTAGTGCAGAAGGCTTTGCTAGTGAGCAGAAGGGCTGTGTCTTTTCTGCTCTACCTACTCTTCCTTTAGGACGCCACCTCCTTTGTCCCTAAATGTCCAGTTGTTTTCCAGCTTTGAGGCTCTGAAGCAGTGGTTCTCTTAGCCATTTCCAGCAAAAATAGAATTCCTAGGAACTTACTGCCTTTTAGCATTCTCAGAACTTTTGGATCAGAATGGGGACTAGTGGGTGTGCCTAACAGGTATCTCTAACGTTTGGGTTTCTCCACACTTACTGGAAACTGCTCCCTACAGTTACCTTTGGTAAAACCTTTAATTCTGAAGTCCTTGGCCTGAGTCCCCATGCAGTTTGCCTCTGTGGTAATTAATGCTTGATGATTTCACCAGGTGTATCACTCCTGAAACTGCCTTTTGTTATCTTGTGGGACAGATTCTCATCTGATCGCCATTTCTAAGGTACCTTCACTACTTCTCCTCTTAGCCTGCTGTCCTAGTTAGGTTTGTATTGCTATGATAAAGCACAGACCAAAAGCAACTAGAGAAGCAAAGAGTTTATTTCATTTTAGAGCTTGTAGTCCATCACTAGGGAGGTAGAGGCAGGAACCTGGAGGCAGGAACTGAAGCAGAGCCCATGGAGGAAGGCTGTTTACAAACTTGCTCTTCATGGTTGGCTCAACAACCCAGGGTTACCTGCTCAGGAACAGGGCTGCCCATAACGGTCTGGACCTTCCATATCAACTGTTAATCAAGAAAATGCCTCACTGAGTTCCCTACAGGCCAATCTGATGGAGATATTTTCTCAAGTACCTTCTTGACCAGGGCTTGTGAAAAATTGACAAGACAAAACAAACCAGCCAACCAAACAACCAGTACATCTACTGAAACAGAACCCCTAAAATGTCTAAGTTCCCACAGCCTTGAGCATCAGGTATATATTCAACACGGTTTCCAAATTGCTGTCTCCTTTCCAGAAAACTCCATTAGAGAGCTGCTTTGCTGTTGTTAACTCAACCTGTGTTTGCTATAAAGAAGCAGATACAATGCAGCACTTGGGGAGGGGCTTCTCAGAAGCAGGAAGAGAAATTTACAGAGGACTTTAGAGCATTAACTCTTCATGTCCAAGGACATTAGCTGATCTTGACTTACAAAAATCACCTTCTTCCCTAAACTGAGTGGCAGGCAAAGTGTCATCATCCACATTAAAATTATCTGGTTCTTCCCTTTTCCCTCCTGTCTTTTCCTTGGGGACTGGAGCAGTCCCCAAGCTTTCATACTTCTTTAAATATATGTGCCACCCATTCCTTGTGGACAATGCAGTGGGCCCTGGTCTCACGGATACAGTGACAGGCTGCAGTTATATATTATAACTACACCAAAGAAATACATTCTACCCGTTTCTCCATTCCTTTCCTACCAAATACATCTTCCATAGTGTTTTCTGATTCATTTCCTTCAGATGGGAGATCGTCTCATCTTTACCCAGCTTAGAATCCCTCCAATAAACAACCGGAACAAACGCTTGAATGGTTCCCAATTGCTCACAGAGAACAGACTCTTACACACATTTGAAGTCCTAAATGCAGCTTTGAATTTAACATCGCTCACCACAGCCTCGCTGGACTCCCTGCTGTGCCCCTGTACGTCAAGCTCTTTCTGCTTTGCTGTCCTGATCTGTGTCTGGGCGAAGGGACTTCATTAATGCTTCTCCATGCTGAGCCGTCCCATATCTGGGCTCAGTTTTGAGTTTCCCTTTCTTGAAAGTTTTTTCTATCTCTTCTGATGCTGCTCCAGTTCCCACAAAAGCAACAGCCTTCTCCTTCAGGCTTCTAGACTATTGTGTTGATTTGAATAGCGAGGGCCTTTGGATTTTACACACCTTGAGAGAAAGGATTGCATCAACTCACCTAGAGAGCTCTGGCAACTCACCCTGTGCTTTGCACATTAATAGGTGGTTATAATCAGTTTGGTTTCTAGACTGCAGCTCTCTGGAGGCAGAGAACATTAAAAGGAGAGCAGTCTGACATCCTAGACAGGTACATTGCGAAGCTGACGTGGAGAACAGAGCCACAAGCACCCTCCTCCCAAGCACACAGCAGCGGGGAAGCCATGTTGTTTCCACAGAGTCTTCAGGCTTCGGGGTGGGGGAATGCTTGTTTACTTAAAAACATTAGATTACATTTACAAATGTTCTTTGAATAAAAGAAATGTCATGCTTCCTTAAATATTTTAATTAAAGCATCAGGAATTTAAACTGATATTTATAACATTTGCTATTGGTAAAGAAATTAACACCAAGATAGAATTGTTTTTAAAATAATGAGGGGCAACAAAAGGAGCATAAGGGTAAATATGGTCAGAGTACATGATTACTTGAATGAAGCTATCATTTTAAAATGCATCACTCTAGTAAAAACTTCAAAGATAAATGAAAACATTGATTTTTTTTTCTTCAATGGGACCTTTTTGCTTTGTCTTGCTTTTTTTTGAGGCAGGGTCTGTCTACATAGTCCTGATTTTCCTGGAACTCATTGTGCCGATCAGGCTAGCATCAAACTCACAGAGATCTATCTGCCTTCCTTTGCCTTCTGAGCCCTGAAATTGGCCCACTCTGCAAAAATGAGATCTTTTTATTTGTCACACAGACTCTGAGACATAAAGAAAGAATACAAAAACTGAGTAGGAACATTTAAAATTTGCAGTAGTTTTATATCTCCATGGCAGCCCAGTCCTTGTGTACTGACCTCACTGGACAGAGTACAGAGCAGCTCTGGTGTGATTTGGTTTTCATTTTAAGTCATAAGATGCATTAACAAGTCTCTCTCTCTCTCTCTCTCTCTCTCTCTCTCTCTCTCTCTCTCTCTCTCTCTCTCTCTCTCTCTCTCTCTCTCACACACACACACACACACACACACCCCAAACAGACATGAAAGTTTTAATATATTTGTTTAAAATTATGTTTATTGGTGTATAAGTGTGTGTGTCTGGGTTAGGCATGCACATGTATGTGCAGGTTCCCATAGTGACCAGAAGAGGGCAACAGACCCCTAGAACTGGAATTATAAGAGGTTGTGAGCCATCCTACATGGGTGCTAGGAACCAAACTCAGTTTCTCTGCAAGAGCAGCAATGGCTCTTAACCATTGGGTCATCTCTCCAGCCCCATAGGAAAAATTTAAAGAGATTTTTTTTTTCACAGGGAGTTTGGGACACTTGTAACCACATCAAGTTAAGGTAAGAGCTAATTCCAGAACTTGACATTTCTGGCTTCTGGCTCAGCCTCAGCTACCTGCCTTTTTCACACCTCTCAGATGGTGGCACTGACAACTTTAACCCACATCTCTGACCTGTTGGGAGCTACAGAGCCATTTGTCATCACAGCTAAGCCCACCACGATGGGGAAATATTTCTAAAATTTCACTAGCTTTTGACTGGTGGTGAACTTTAGAATGGGTTCCAAAGTTCCTTGGGGACACAATATTGGCCTCCCAGTATTGGCCTCTATTCATAGTTCTTAGCCTCAATCCCATTCTGGATCTTGCACTGTATGGTCACCAGCTTTGGAAATCTGCATTGCCTAAAGGTTGCCAGTGCACTGTTCCCTCTTGCCTAAAATACATGTGTGTTTGTGTGTGTGCTTGCACAGAGGAATTTGGATCAAGTCCACTTTCATTTAAATCGATAATCCCCAAAGCCAGGAAGGGTGGCAGTACAAGCAAGTGATTCTAGAACTTGGGAGATGGAGGCAAGAGTGATGATCAGGAGTACAAGGCCAGCCTTAACTGTACAACAAGTTGGCAGTCAGTCTGTGTTACACGAGACTCTGTTTCACATATATAATGAGTTATGAGCTTCCAGACAAGACTTCAGAGTGAGACTGTCTCTAGATAGATAGATAGATAGATAGATGATAGATAGATAGATAGATGATAGATATAGATAGATAGATAGATGATAGATAGATGATAGATAGATAGATGATAGATAGATAGATAGATAGATAGATAGATAGATAGATAGATAGATAGATCATAGATAAACGTGCATGCTGGGTATAGCAGTTCATGACTGTGATTACAGAATGCACATCAAACAAACAAAATCATCTTATTTTTGGCAGCATTGAATAATCAATTCACTGAACTGCTTCTTTCCAAACATTTAGTTTTAATGGTTGGTCATGTCAGGCCTGTCAGATGGTTCTATGGGCAGCCCGCTCAGTCAGTTGACTGTCAGTTTCCAGTGTAGGTCACACTGCAGATGCTGCAGCTCTTTTCTAGGGCTCTCTATTCAATATGTGTGTAGAAGGGCTTTCCCTGCATTACACCTCCACATGGCTCTGCATGTCTACAGGCTGTTCTCTGCCTTGGCTCTCTCTGCCCTGCAGGTGGGGAGGCTCCTAAAACTGCTCCACCTTAGAAACAAACAATGTGTGTCCATGGACATCCTGAAATTGGGATATAGAGCCGTCAGCAAGTGCCACCATTTCTGTAGTTGGATCATGTTTCTGACCACAAAGAAATGCTTTCAGTGAAGTCTGGAGGAGAAAGCTGATCTCTAACAAAATGACTGCTTTTACCTGTACTTATAGTGGCAAATAACATACCACAAAGATCACAGGACCACTAGCTCCGCCCAAGTGTTGTTTCCTGTTGGAGTCTTTCCTTGTGTTGAAGAGAGGAACCACAGCTGCTTGTGCCTGGATGGAAGTGTGGTGAAGAGACAAGGGGAAGTAGAGAGAAGACAAGAGAGGACCGTGTGCAAGAGCAATGCCTGTCTGCCTTAACCTTTACTGAGCACTTGGCCATCTCAAAGCTTTCAAGTTTACATTTCTTTCTGTGCTCAGCATCAGTTAACACATTCTCAGAGCTCACTTTATTCTCCCCCTTCCCTTTCTTTCAATGAAAGAAATTGAGGCTCATAAAATATTTTAAAAACTTCCTGTAAGTCATAGAATAGATGCAGGGAGCAAAAGAATGGACTCCAGAAACCACTGCTCAGCTTGGCCCTGACTCCTACATGGTTGGGTTTTTTTTTTGTTTTTGTTTTGTTTTTTGACATTTTCGCCTAAAAGAATATTGGCCAAATAGTTTCGCCAACATTTCCTTTAGGTAATGAGTTTGCTTCTAGCCATGACTTCTCTGCTCTACTCATATAGTTAAATGGCCTTTAAATTTTTCCATACAGCTCATTCGACTCTAAAGTCTTAAAAGCAGTTCTTCTTCATGCTCTGCGCAGTTATAATATAATATAGGTGCTCACTAGGCCGCCATTTCATTCTTCCTTTGGCTAGGCGTTTCCTTTGGCTAGAAGTTTCCTTTGGCTAGGAGTTTCCTTTGGGTGCTTTGAATACAGCCAGGGATCATCAGCCTATCACACCAATCACACAGATGTGGCTGAACTTAGACCCACACACAAGTTCAACAAAGAGACCAATGTCAGAGTATTTAAACAATAAATGCAATTGTTCTAAGAAGAGGCAACATAGGGCTCCTTCTAATCTCTTTGCCCCACCACAGGCAGCTCGCAAGGCTCCTCGTCTGTGCTAGAAGTGGCTGACGTCCTCGTGTTTTCTGCTGTACTTATCATCTGGAAAATTTGACTGCAGTCGAATATGTGCTAAATGATACGACAATACACTCTTCAGCCAAAAGGTAAAACTCAAGACTGTGTTGGGGAAACCTTCACAAGAAGACTGCAACCACTTTACATGTGTAAAACTCTTTCCATCGGGGAGTGGGGACCCTGAAACTTCCACCAAAGCACATGAAAATAACATCAGTGGTCTGCTTCCCGCCTCGTAAATGAACCAGACCTAGGCAGAGACATTCAGGCAATGTCAGCTCTTGTCAAGCCAACACAAGGTTTGACATCTGTTAAGCCGTTAAAGATACAGATAAAATGGTGACCAAGGTGGAGGAGGGACGGGAAGTGTGGAAGACATGTATAAAGTCTGAGAGTGACAGGTCAGGGCTGACTGAGTCCTGGACTTGGAAATATCACTAAAGCATATTGGCTAAACCTTCCCAAGTTCTACATCACCGGTAACACACTCATAGTAAAAGGACTGTGGAAGTCTGTAACAGAAAGCCTTGGGGCTTTGAACACTGATGAGGTCATTTCCAGACTAAGTGGGTATCCTTTGGTGCCTCACAACCTCACCTTCTTCCAGGAAGCTTGTTTCGATTCTACGGAGTGCAATTTGCTCTGACCTCTAAGAGAACATTGTCCTTGAAATTGCCCCATAAGAGCAGACCCAAACACAGCTTACGATTCCTCTAGGTTTGATTCCAAGTTAATCAGGAGACCCGCCTTACTCTGTCATGGGGGCATAGTGGCTTTGGAGTTTATGACAAGGATAAAGCAAAACAGTCATCAAATTATTTTATTTTTATTTTCCTGGGGAGAAGAAAACACTTCCATTTCTCTGCAGGCATGTGGGCTTTGGAGTCGACTTCTCATTAGCAGACATTGAACAGGAGTCACCGGAATCTCTTCTGGACCGAGGTGATAAAGAAAGAATGAGCTTTCCCCACAGGTGCTCCTCTTCCCATGAGAAATTTAGGGGTAAAGTTAGACAGCACAGGTACAGAAAGTTAGCCTCTAGATGCCCCCAAAGCCACCTGACCCGATGGTACTGGGTTACTCTGTTGCCATTTGGATACACCTTACATTGGATACACCAACAACTAACTTAGCATTTAGTTTCATGACTTGAATAACTTTTGAGATGCTTACTTTTCTCATATCAGCAAGACTAAACCTTCCTTGGTAAATTTACCATGAAAACAGATGACTATGCATCCAGGTGAGCTCGGGAAACCTCAGGGCCCTGAGCAAGAACAAGAACAGTTTCCATACATGGGTTAATCTGGATTTCCTATAGCTACAAGGAAGTACAAAGAAAGCATCCAGGATGGCCGCGGTGCTTTAACTCATGTCTTAAGTTAATTTCCTGTTGTGATAAAATACCATTATCGAAAACAACTTAAGAAAGAGTTTGACTTACAGGTCCAGGAGAGTCCAATGGTGGGGAAGGCATGGCAGTACACAGTAATTCTAGTTGGGGGTAGCCACCAGAAAATGTGGCAAGGTCATAAACTCTCAATGCCCACCTCCAGAAACACACTTCTCCCAGTAAGGCTACACCTGCTGAATGTTCTGAACTTCCTAAACAGCAGCACCACTGGGGACCAAGAGTTTAAATATATGTGCCTGCAGAGGGTATTTCTCAGCCAAACCACCTCACTCACTCACTGAAAGGAACTTTCTTTGCTGTGTGGGTAGGGCTGGGGAAAATAGGAGATCCACAGCAAGAGGAAAAGGCCAGAAAACCGGCCTGGTGAATAGCGCCTCCATCCAACATGTAAGACTCAACCTTGTACTAGGGCCTAAGATGGGTAGTTTTCCTAATACAGTCTCAGTAGCAAAGGCAACTTGGTAGCTTTAGAAGTGTCACTCTTGTGAGCACTGAGCACAGGCTGAGGATCTGGGCTGGACAGAGCAAGAACTGTTCCTTTCAGGTGAGCGCTGGGCACTGAGGTGGGGGCAAGGGGGACACAGCTGCAGCCTAGGAGAAGCCAGGAAATGAATTTTTTTGTGAAAATTCACCGTGTTCTTCTCCCTTTGGGATTTTTCTAGGGAGTGGTTTCTGGTTCTGGCTGTAATCTGTTAGAAGAGAAGAATCCAGAGATGCAGTGTCAGAGCGCATTTCCCTTCCTCCTCCCTTCCCCTGATAGACCTGGAGCTTAGACAAGAAAGGGTCACAAGAGCAAGTGACCTGGACAGACCTGTTACCTACTCCCAAGGCTAGGCACTCTCTCCCGTGGTGCCTCTGCCCTCTACCACCATCAAGTCTGCTGCCCTCCAGCAGCACCTGTGCCTGAGCTAAGAAATGGACCTGACATCTGTTCTGGATGATTCAACCCACACCTGATAACAAGAACAAGATTTAACCAAGAGGAACTCGTATTTCTGCTGTCTACCAAGACAGCCGCCTTGCAGGACAGTGGCACATTGTCAACCTTTTATACAAGTCATTGGCATTGTTTTAAAAGACAATTATTTTATTTCACTAAAAATATTTATCAAGGAGGACACACACACACACACACACACACACATATAGAAGAGGGAAAGTCGATTTTATTTAAGGGGGTAGTCCTTGGTAGGACCATCCAAGAGTGTATGGGCAGCACAAATTAGACTTGGTGGATTATTAAAATGAAAAGCAAAAGAGAACAAGATGATGGAGGAGAGTTATCTGTCTATGTTTCTTTCATTGGTTAATTAATAAAGAAAACTGCCTTGGCCCTTTAAGAGAACAGAAAATTAGGTAGGCGGAGTAGACAGAACAGAATTGTGGGAACAAGGAAGCAGAGTGGGGGAGACGCTTCAGGCAGTCGCCATAGGGAGACTCCATGCTGCTCCTCTCCGAGATGGACGCAGGTTAAGATCTCTCCTGGTAAGCCACACCTCATGGTGCTACACAGACTAAATATGGGTTAAGGAAGATGTGAGAATTAACCAATAAGAGGCTGAAACTATGGGCCAGGTAGTGATTTAAAAGAATACAGTTTCCGTGTAATTATTTCGGGTGTAAAGCTAGCCGGCGGCCGGGTGGCGGAAAGCTAGCCGGTTGCTGTGACCTGGGTGGCGGGACACAGCCCCGCCGCTTCACACTACAGATTGGCGCTCCAACGTGGTGACTAAATCCACGTAAAAACCTGAAAAAGCTTTAAATAAAGGAGAGAGAGAGAGTTTAACACAGCCTTTTGCTGTTTGCCTGGACGTGCCGTAGAGAGATTTCCTGTTTCGGCAAAAGCGGCAGAGAAAAAGCTGAGTCATTTTAAAACACAGCTTCCTGCGCTGTGCCGCCAGTGCAAACTCTGGCTATAAAGCATTTCAGTGGCTTTTATGGACTGGATGTTTGTGTGCCTGCTTGGGATCGTAAAGAAAGTGCTCTGAGACCATGCCAATGGCTCACTGCTCCCCGCCTGCACCTGGGCAGATGGCGGAATCAGGCTTAGGCGAGCGGGAGAGCATGGCGGATTTCTGCCAATGTTTCCAGGCTGCTCGGTACTCTGCGCGTCAGATTTGGCTGTAACTTGGATGAAATGAGTTTCTGTGCCGCACACTCAGTCTCAGAATTAAAGTGCTGAGTGTGGCTCCTACCTGGAGGCCCCAGAGCTAGTAGAAAATGGTACATCCTCCATTTTGAAATTGGAGAGAGGTGGAGCCAACATCTAGAACAGCCCAGCGGCTCTGCAGCTCAGAGGTGCAACCGATTAAGAGTCACAAGCGGCTCCGCCATGTTGGACTGGGCGGGGCAAGCCCGCAGTACCTGTTTTTGACCTAGGACTGTCACAGCTTAGAGTCTTAAGCGCTTAGCAATGTAAAGGCTCAAATCAAACAAGTTTCTCGACAGTAAAAAATTACAGATTCACAATAGGACAGATTCAGACATAAAAGACTTTTAAATGGGTCACAATGTTGGATGACTGTACGTAGGCTTGAGAGAGAGAAAAAAATAAATATATAGAGAATAAAGTTAATGCCTTAAAAAAGGGGTAAAGTCTTTAAAGAGACAGAATAAAGTAAAGTGATAGAGTAAAAATAAGCCACGTAAAAATGGAAAATTCACAGAGAGTCTGGATTATGTATTTTGTTGTGTTTTCTTTGATTTTTTTGACTGTAAAGGAGCTAAGTACAGAGAGACATTTCATTATATGGGCTGCCAGGCTAGACCAGAATGGACATCTTAACGGTATGACTTCAGGATTTGGATCTAAGAACATGATGCTTTGGAAAAGAGTTTCTTCTTTTGTTTTCACAGAGGACGAGACTCTGTGGATTGCTTCTATCCCAATATGGTATGATAGACCACGCCCTCCTGAAAGGTTGCTGTGAACATCTTCAAAAAATTACTTCACTCAACTGCCGACTGAGAGGAACCTGGCACACAGGTTCATCATAAAAGATCTGATTAACAGCGCCCCCATTCAGCAGGAAGCAGTTTGGAGAGAAAAAACTGCGCCCATTTTCCCAAATATTGCTTATAAATGTTCTTTTAATTTAAAGGGGGAGATATAGATATGAATTTGCATTGGTATAGATTTTAAGGTCGATTTTGTTATATGTATATGTATTTCTGATCTTGATTCAGCTATTTTGATTGTGTAGTTCATTTTAAAAATGTAATGTATAATTAGGAAATATAGGTTGTTAATGGATAATCACTGATAATAGTCAAGCTTATAGTCATGTTAATTAGATTTTCTAGATATATAGAGATATATTTTAGTTAGATAGACATTCTTCATATCTTTCAAAGACTGCAGGATATGGCATTTGATGTTTTAATAACTTAGGGTTTTTCATGACAATGAGACACATCTGCTCCTGGCAGCACCAATCTACTTCAAGAGGAAGATGGGCATCGAAGAGGCTACTTATGGAGTTTGTTAGCCATTTGGGCAAGAAACTGCTCTTGCCTGGACTGTTGCATAAACTGGACACAAGGAACCCACAGAAAGAGGACTGCTAAACTTGCCTAAAGGTGAGATGGTCTCTCAGGGTTCCTGATTCGTGAAAGAGTCTGCGAGACGTTCTGCAGGACACAGCAGAAAGTGACTGAACTGTCTTTGGAATTTTTCTGCTTCATGGAAATGTCTGCTGGATACTGTGGGCCTGAAGCCCGAAGATGGATGCCCCAACGGTACAGAGGAACTTTGGGTGACTGTCCAGGCAGCGAGTTGTCTCTGTCATTTCTAGAGTTTTATAAGTTACTTATTTCTTGTTTACTTAGGTAGCATTATATCCTTCTGGAGTCTTTGATGGAGTTGAAGAATAAATAGATAGTTATAGCTTTCCTTAGTTATGATAAAAGATAAAATAGATTTAAATATTGTAACTGTAATACTTGCTTGATAACTGTTTTGTTATATGTAATTTTGCTATGTTAAAGTTGAAGCCTTTTTTGTTTAAACAGAAAAAGGGGAAATGATGGAGGAGAGTTATCTGTCTATGTTTCTTTCATTGGTTAATTAATAAAGAAAACTGCCTTGGCCCTTTAAGAGAACAAAAATTAGGTAGGCGGAGTAGACAGAACAGAATTGTGGGAACAAGGAAGCAGAGTGGGGGAGACGCTTCAGGCAGTCGCCATAGGGAGACTCCATGCTGCTCCTCTCCGAGATGGACGCAGGTTAAGATCTCTCCTGGTAAGCCACACCTCGTGGTGCTACACAGACTAAATATGGGTTAAGGAAGATGTGAGAATTAACCAATAAGAGGCTGAAACTATGGGCCAGGTAGTGATTTAAAAGAATACAGTTTCCGTGTAATTATTTCGGGTGTAAAGCTAGCCGGCGGCCGGGGTGGCGGAAAGCTAGCCGGTTGCTGTGACCTGGGTGGCGGGACACAGCCCGCCGCTTCACACTACAACAAGAAATTTGGAGGGGTGGGGAATTTGAGTGTTGATCTCAAAGGAGTTAGCAGAGAACTGAGGGGTAAATATGACCAAAATACATTGCATGCATGTATTAAATTCTCAGAATTAGTAACAATAATATACTAAAATTATTTACTTGGGATGGTGTAATTGGTGGTGACCACTTGCCTAGCATTCACAAGGCCTTAGGTTCCATACACAGCACCATGTCTGATGAATGAATGAATGAATGAACAACAAAGCAATGAGTGTGGTGGTGAGTTTGAGATGACCCCCAAGCTACATGAAACTGTCTCAAAAAGGAATGTGTGTGAGAGATATCATGAGAAGACAGTAGATTTTAAGTGTCGAAGTAAAAATGTGCATGGAGTTTAATTCGAAGAAAGCTTGACTACTCTCAGCTGGGAAGGTGAATGTTAATATCTCAAAACATTGGTGCTACATGGGTACCATTGCAATTCCCTCATCTAAAGATTATTTCTGGGTATCATGGAGCCGTGACAAAGTCAGCAAACTTTTGACCTCCATATTGTTCATGTCAAGCCCTTGGCCATTTGCCCATCCTAATCACTCCCCTCTGCATGGAGCAGATAGTGGAAACACTATCTGCTGTTCTGTATCCAGAGGATCGATGTATACACATCAGGAGGCTTCTGACCTCAGGGAGCTTAGGACCTAGCTGAAAGGAAGATGCACATATACTTCTTTAATTTACAATGGGAAACAGACTGAACTGCACTGGGTGGATAAGTAACCCATTCTGAACCTGCAAGTTTCAGCAGGAAAAGGAAGGACCCCCCAGTGTGTGCTAAACAGATGGGAGAGGGGAAGGGAGGCTGGAAGAAAAGAGGAGGAAAGAAGGGAGGGCAGGAAGGAAGGGAGGGAGGCAGGGATGGAAGGATGAAAAGACACTTGAGGAGAACACCTCCCCAGTGAGCCAACTCCTGTAGTCTTAGTGGATGATCCAGGACAGAGAACTCTTCATAAAACTCAACCCATTTCCTTGACTGAGCAGTTCAAGGTGAGAGAGAACAAGGGAAAGACAACTTTACCTTCTTGCCCGGTTAGGAGAATACTGATGATTTTGTAATGACCCTCAAAACCATAGTGACACACTCTCCTTCCCAAATACTCAGATGTATCTAGCTGCAGCAGGAACGCATTCATGGAGTAACCCATGCCAATCCTGACTACCCCACAGGCTGCCACACAGAGGCCAGGTGGGCCTACACCCTCTGCACTGACAGTCTCAGAGGTCACTTTGGTTGTTCCCATTTGCTCCAAAATACAAACAGAAACGCCCTCAGACTTCACAACTGCCAGAAAGTGAACTGGAAGTAACAGCTGAGGCACACGGAGGACAATTAACCATCAGGGACAAGCTGGGCTTTTGAAGCTTCTTACGTTATAATCCCAGCACGGGGAAGCTCTGAAACTCCTGTGCATTTGAGGCCAGCCTGGGCTACATGGAAGACCCTGTTAAAGGGACATTTCTTAGGTGTCAGTCTCTGGAAGGTCCTTTCTATAAAGCAAATGCCTTCAAATTGTAAAGAGTATTAGGAAGAAGGGAGGGAAAGAGGAAGGAGGGAGGGGTAGGGAGAGAGGGAAGGAGTTTAGGCACTTTGCCAATGTTTGCACTTCTGTTGGAACCCTACGAAGTCAGCACTGAATTCAAGATTCCTCCGTTTCTTTAGGTAAACTGCATTCCTATAGCATGGCTGCTTTGATTTACAGGCAGCAAAGTCAAACCACAACCCAGGAAGTGTTGGGTGAGACAGGGCCAGGTGATTTCCTAATGGAGCAGGACATAGGACATATCAATCCTGCTGCGGCTGCTGCTTTGGACCTCATCATCCTTGTCAACTTAGGGAATATATTATATTCCTTACTGTGAAGACATGGTTTGATTTCTCCTTGTATAACGAGGATCCTGCTTTACTTCTTACCCTTGCTGCTAGGAAGCTCAGAGGCGAATTTAAGGTCTCCTTTCATAAACTGTCTACTGTTCCACGTGCACATCAGAGCTCTTGTTTTCTTCTCATCTTGACTCTGGATTCTGATTTCAATTTTACGCAGTCTTAAGTTTTTACATAGCATTTACATGCTTGTTGTAAGTATTCTCACAAGGCATCCCCAAACCTTAGCAGACTAAAGTAAGGCATGCATGACATTAAAAATAATAATAATTTACCTGGGCTGTGCTTTCATCTGTTGTACCCTACAGATTCTTCAGAGCTTTGAATTCTATTGCTTAAAAAAAAATCTGAAGAAAATTCAGACACCATCTGGCTGTCTTTAGAAAGACAGAGGTAGTTCAGGTCTTTGATCTGCACTGCACATGGGCTGAACGAGGGAAAGAGGACCAATCTCCCTGACACAGACAATCGCTCGCTTTATTAAACAAGTGTCTTGTATTACACACAGAGAGCATGCATTATGTGGATGCACACGGGAAAGTCAGAATGAAAAGTAGATACGGAGCGAGGGTAGGAGACTCTGGGTTTGAAACATTCACCTCACAGCTGTTTCTAATAAAGTCCTCTAAAGGCGAGCTTATTTCCACAGCATAGACTAATGCAACTGTAACTGCCCCGAAATGTTGTATTTATTTTTTTTAAATATAAAGTATCAGAAATAACTGTGCAACTGAGACTCCATAACCATTTCAGGTCACCACCCTGCAGACAGGTTACTTTGCATTTTTATTTTAGTAATGTTATCATTCAACACCCGGGCCATTTGTCACCATTGGCCTAGTAATAAAGTTGTGAACGTGACCACGAGAAAAAAAAAAAGAAGAAAAAAAAGGGTTAGGGGAAACAGAACCACACTAATGAGAGAAGTCAAAAAGGTCATTGGGGATTGCAAATAGAAATGATGGCCGGCAAGAGGCTCTTTCCAGCTTGCTGTGTGGGGAAAAGAGAATTGGAGGGGTCCTGGGAAATTCAAGTGTCCCTAAGCTGGCTCGGGTTTGGGGGTTTGGGGAGACTGAGGTGTTGGTCGGTTCACTGGCTCAATTAGCCCTGAGGTTAACCTCCACTTCAGTCTAGGAACGCGTGTTTCCATTTCCCAGGTTCCCGTCAGGTTACCTTTTTAATATCCCACCGTCTTCCTCCATCCAATGTGGAGGCTTCCACTTCGATGCAGTTTTACAGTTTTGTAAGGAATGGGAGATTGCGAGTTTCTTTCAGTGGAAGTTGAGAACAGTAAAGGCCAAGTCCTTCCGTGTCTGGGCTGGTTCTCCAACTCCCAGCCGTCTCCACTCTGGCAAAAGAGGGCCACCTGCAGAGCTTCACTTTCAGGGGGCGTTGGATTTCCCGGGTGTTCCAAGGGGTCCACGAGATGCCCTGTACTGGACACAGGCAGAGCTGGATTTGCAGGGAGTGGTGCCTGGCAACTCTGCTACACTGGCTCATGACTGCACCGACAACTGTCCCCAGAGGGCGCCCTGGGCCGGCACCCTGGTTCCAGACCAGGCCTACAGCTGTAGGAGTGAGTGTGGGAGGGAGAAGGAGGGGTCTCTGCGGACCCTCGTGTAGGGTGAGTCTTCAATCCTTCACTTCTGCTCTAGGCCTGGGGGGGGGGGGGCGGAAGGTAGGAGGGGGATAGAAACAGCCACCCAGCGGGATAGTTGACAGACTCTCCACCACCCCTTCCTTTCCCCGACCAGATATGTTGTCCTACCACCGCCCAGCCAACCATCCAGGCTGGGATTGTTATTCAGGCTGTGGGCAGAGGTTAAGGCTGGGACTCCCTGAGTCTAGCTACAAACACTTGCCCAAATCGTGAAGCTCGCTGAGGTCAGGGAACTGTCCCCTTCGTATAGCCCGTGGCAGACATGAGAAGCAGCACGCAGCGGGGGCAAAGGCCCTAGATCCCTGGGCCGATCCAGAACTAGCGCGAGCTACTTCGCAGAGACTCAAGTTCTCAGGTAGCCACGAACCTCCACGGATGACCCTGACAACACGCAGCCTTGGAGAATAGCCCTCACGCCAGTAGCGGCAATGTTGCCCGACCACTAGAACATTTCCCTTAGAAGTTTAATTTTGCGCTCAGTATTCTGAAACTATTTTTTTTTAATTGTTAGGGTATTCTTAGTTCAAATGTGCAAAAGGCTCAACAACCCCCCTTCCGGCACTGCGTTTCCTCTCTTGCTTTCCCGCGGTCACTGAGGGTGTCTTAAGGAGAATCTGCAGACTCACGCATGCCAGCTCGTTCTGTCTACTGAGTTACCGTCACTTCTTAGGATAATGTAGTGGCAAACAGAAGGGACGTGGTTTCGCGGGCTCCAAAAGTTTCTGGGGATTTTGATGTGCGCTAACAGCCGCGCGCCCCGCCCGAGGGCTAGAGAGGTGCAAACCCTTGTGTAACCCAGGGACAGCTTTGCTGTCAACCCACAGATCGGCGCGAGTGACAGACTCTGCTAGAGACAGAAGTCTTTACCCATTACGCTCAGCTCACTGTGCGCCTCTTCCGAGGGGTGACCCACACGCGGCTCCCCGCGGCCCCACTGGCTGCCTGCTGCTCCGGCTCTCCAACAGGTGCGCTGGCCGGGGCATCGGACCGCTCTAGAGTCCAGGTAGTCAAACAAACCAGGAGACGGAGGGCCGCTTCCAGCCCTGGCAAAAGGGATGTGGGCTAAATGGGAGCCCGGCTCCTGGGATGAGGCGCGTGCGCAACGGAGTGGAGGCACCAACAAGCTGCTCTGGGAAAGCCCGGACCGAGCCCAAGTGCGCAGACGGCCTCTCTTGATTGTCATAAAGGGTTTCCTGGTAAAGAATGGAGACAAATTTCCCTCTCAAGAGACAGGGCCAGCAAAAGGATCCGTGGAGAGAGTCCTGGCTTCAACACTTCCCTCTCCACCTCTCCCCTTTTAGCCCATTTTGGTTGCACCCACATCACCTGGGAGAACTGTTGATGGAAAACTAGTTAGGAGTCGCTTGGTAGTAGTGGCCAAGCGTTTCTCTCCTTACCCCGCGTATCACGCCTCTTCCACGGATGACTTTGAACTCTACGTCCAGTCCGAACCCCATTTGGGCCACAGCTTCCGAGCCACGAGAGTCTGGCAGATGCACAGGGGCAAGTGGGCGCACGGCGCGGACTCTGATTTATGATCCAGCGATTCGCGAGAACCCCAACGCTTTGGCTAGGTTAATTTTTGTCATTGTTCCTCATTAGGGTGAGATAGTTTGAAGTTTGGAGCGGGTTTTATTTATCACCCCGCACATTTGAAATACAGTCAGACATAAAAATAAGTGACTCTGGGACTCTGGCGCAATATTGGAACCGTCGGGGAATAATTTGGCTAACTGACTTGGACGTTTCACCGTCTAAACAGAAATGCAGCTCTCAGTCAAACTGTAAATCAGATTGTCTTCAGCAAGGGGGTTGGGGAGTGGTGGTGGTGGTGGGGCAACCAAGACCAGAAAGAACAGAAACCGAAATGAAAGAAAATGCAGATACTGACCCAAGCAACTCAAGCTTCAGAAAGCCTGGCTGGATTTTAATTTCAGGTGTGGAACCTCATAGGAAATGGGAATTCCAAAATGTTTTGTCAGCGTGTTTTTAGGATACCCCAGGAAATTGGACTTTTTTCTTCCGTTTTGTGTCAATACCAAGGACTAAATGACAGTTTTAAAACAAACAAACAAAAACCACCCGATTAAGCTTACTCTGGGTGGAAACCGAGGTCCCCTCTAGAGCTGTAATTATAGATGAAAATAAAAGAGACAGGGGCTGGCCTGGGGTGAGACTGGGGGGAAGGGATGTCATGAAAGCGGCTTAAATTTTGATAAAGAGAAATTTCTCTTGCAGTTCCCTTGTTCCCAACTTGCTCTGGGTCTTGGGAAAGGGATCTGATTGCCTTTTCTTCTCAGGGATTCCTCTCTCCATCGATCTGGAAGTCCGAATAGTAAACGCTAGATCTCTTACCGCAAAAGCCTCCGCAAAGAAGGAACTGGAAAAGAACGGAAAGTCAATCCAGGCAGCTACTCAACAACTGATCACAAAGGAGAATGCAAAATACAACCGAACTAAACCGTCTTCCCAGGAAGGGAGCATCTGTTACTATTTTGCATTATGCCCCCCCCCTCCCCAGGAAGTTTCTCTTGAGCTCCAGGCTGGGTACAGAGACCAGGACTTTTCTCTTCCACTATGGAAAAACAAGCATGGTTTTCTTGATGCTTACCTGCAGCCATCGCACCTGTAATCACCTGCTCCACTTTTAAGGCATTTAAACAAATACGTATTGATTTAAACTCATCTTTTTATACCAAAGCCATTCACATAACTTTTTTAGGAAATATCTTCAAATGGGAGTAAGAAACCCATGCCCCCCGTTTTAAAAGTCATATTATTAAATTTTAATTTAAAGATAACGCAGAGACTTCTGGTAGAAAAAAAAAATCACTTTAACGTAGCTTTGAACTGTGCCGGAAGATTTCTCTGGTAGTAGATGGTACTTAGTGTCTGTTGATAATAGTGAATGTACAATTTAAATTATTCTTGCAATCAAAACACACTTCAAAAATTTTAAATAAAATAATTAAGATAAAAATACATTTGATAGGCAAAGTGTTGACAAGATGCTGGGATTTTGTTTTTTTGTGGGATTTTTTGTTTCCCCCAAATTGAAAAGTTTTTGACATTCGTAAGGCCAAGTTCTTAATCTGATGGTGTTTTGTTTTGTATCAGTTTCAAGCTAACTTTGCTCAGATTCATTTATCTGCTTCAGAACATAAACTCAAGAAATGCAACTTAATCTGCCAGGCACCTTTTTCCTGTGTTGTGAGTGATCTTTTGCCAAAATGACCTGAAGTCTTTTTTTTTTTTTTTAGGCTAACCAGCTGGGAAATAAAACAAAAATGTTTGTCTTTCTATACATTTATTTTTATTTGTTAGACTTTTCCCTCCTTTGCTTCTAATGAATCATAAAGAAGAGTTCTTTCTCTTTGAATTTCAAACCACAAATATTTTTAAAAACATGTATTTCAAGAACTAAATCTACAGATGTAATACATACTGTGAACCCTATAAAATGCGTTTACAATGCTGACTTAAAAAAGAAATTTATAACTTTCATATGTACCTTCCTTGTGCAATAGGCAACCACCATATGTTTCCGACTTCCATAATTCAGTTTTCCTGGACATCTGTAGCAGGTAGTGAGTGCTTCTTGAAGAACATTTTGGGTAATTTGAGAAGGAACCACACTAAAGACTAAAGGTGAACATAAAAAAGTTTTTCTTTCTAGAAACGCTAGTTACTATAACAATTTAACCTGAGATAACTGTTTTTGCCTCCTTGACGAATGTGACTGAATGTAGAATGTGACAGTTTTGACACAAGGTGATGATTCTGCTGAGGGTTCTTCCCAACCACTTCCTAAGAACCTGTGGAGTCACTCTTGCTACCTCCAGGCCGCTCTTTAGCCTTTTGCGTGAAGATTTTCACGGACTCTTCCTGAAAATCCAATATGAAAGTTGAAGAAAGGGCTAGGCAGTTCCCAGCTCTGACGACAGGCAGCTCACAACTGCCTCTAACTTGATCTCCAGGGGACCCCCCCCACCTCCCTCTGTGGGCACCTGCGTCCACCTGCTGGTACCCACACTCACAGTTAAAAGTCATTTAAAAATATTTTTTAAAGAAACAATCAAATTTGAACATATATTCAGTATGTTTTATTTTAGATATTTCCAAATGTTTGTAATAAAAAGGGAGAGAATACAATCTTTTTCATTTTTGACTACTTAATTGTTCATGTACAGTTCTTAAATAATGGAAGACTTTGTCCAATTCAAAGAGAAAACAAAACAAAAGGTATGTAGGCAGGTCATTGCTTTTGGTCCAGTTTCTGCCATGTGCTGAAAGACAGGGACCATTCCCAATGCTGCTTTTCAATAGCTTAATTTGTTTTGTACACAATTGTAATACTAGCCTTAAATTAATCTGCCAAAAGCCCTGTCATTCAAGTAAAGGTGAAATGTGTCTTTGCTAGTATGAAATATGAATAAATTTCATCTACATTTTTTGTTGTTGTTTCAATAGATTACATGGTTGTGCACAGATTCTATTGTTTAAGAATAGCAGGCATCTACCAATGTAAGGTACAAAAACAGTTTCAATCGAGAAAAGAATAATTTTTATAGAAAGCCATAATCTTAAAACTTGGCTAGTGGCTAGAGCCTCTGCTCCCCTGTGAGGCTGTATGGCTGGAGGACCACTTGGGATCAGGTGTGGAGGCCAGCCTGGATGCACCCTCTCATCACTAAATAAACAAAAACCAAAGCACCAAACAGCAGTTCTTGAGTAGGGTCTATGCTTAGTCCCATTTTCAACCCACTTGTTAAACTGGGAGCCACAAGGTTGGTTACCTTTGCTTACAGGGAGAAATGGGATCAGTTCAAAGTATATGAAGATAACTATATAATGAAACTGAGACTTTTTTATAACAGACTTCTCAGTAATTAGAGAATATATATTATTTTTCAGGTTCCTTTGTTGTCTGGTCCAAATCATTGCTATACTGGTGTATCAATGCCCAGCCACTCCCCCCCCATGTTAATTGCATGAGCTCCTTCTGTCTTATTTTATCAGTTATAAGAAGATACATTCAGCGTATTTCACATCTCATAGTACTGTATGAGGAGTGTGGGTCAATAAATGAGAAACAAGGGGAACCCCTTCCTCAATTACTGACTGAGACAGAGCAGATATGTCTGGAAATAGTTTGAATGAATTGAGATAGGCACGTTTTTCACCCAGAGTTCTGGTTGGGTTTTCTTCTTTCTGGCTGTATATGGGAGGTTCCTTGTCCCTTAGGTTAGAGAGGGAAGATGAAGGCTTGATTTGCACTCAGACTACACCTCACTTGGCCCTCCGGAAACCGTATATCTCTCCAGAGCCCAAGGAAGAAGGAAGTCTGTGTTGGGAAGAAGCTCTGGGCACCAGCTGAGCCCTGTAAGGAGGTTCTTGTGCTGTCTGAGCAGGGTTCTTGGGTTCATTCAAAGGATGAAGCAATTGAAACTGAGGAAACCCATTTTTAGGAGACAGTAGAAGAAATGGGTGAGGGGAGTTGTTTAAAGTGTGGAGAGTTGGTGAGGGTTGTGAGTCAATAACAGAAGCCAGTTGAAAGGAACCCCAGTTTGGGGTCTTTCCAAACCCTTGGCTTTGCAGTAGCATTCTAGGAGGGTGTCCCTTGAAGCACAGACTTGCATTCCAGTCAGCCCGATTTACTTAGGGAGCCTTGGTAAACCTGTGCAGGTTATGGTTTGTTTGTTGTAAGCCAGATTAGAAGGAGAAGCAACGAGATGTGTGACCAGATTGAAGAGAGGTGGGAACAAGAAGCGGAGCGGTCTGTACTGTGGGAAGCGTTGATGTACAGGGTCCTGAATTAAGGATCCCGTGTCTCCTTCTGCGGTTCAGTTACAAAGTAACAACCAAATAACCTTCTTTCTTGGCGTTTGTAGTCTACCAACAGCTCACCCCAACGCTCTTGCCCGTTTCTGTGTTTTCCAATCTTTTAGTCAAGATTTTAAAATATTTATTTTAGCATGTAATAAGGATCCAGGGACCACTGCAAGTGCCCCGAGTTCAACTGATTGCTCACTGTATCAGTGTGTGTGTGTGTATGTGTGTACTGATACAGCATATATATGTATATATATGTATATATAGTGTATATATATTATAGTTTCTACTATAAAAATCAAAAGTAAAAGTTAGGATGTTTTACAATTATTGTGAAGTGTAAAAGAAAAAAGCTGCCTAGTATAGAACAAAGTCTGAACAGGTGGGCCTACTTTTAGAAAATCATCAATTGTTTATAAAAATAGGTGTCTTATAGATCAGATAAAATGAAACAGCAAGTAACACACACACAGACACACACACACACACACACACACACACACACACACACACACACACACACACACACAGTCGTTCAAGTTCCGGGCTTTAATCGTGGAAGCAGGGGAGAATGTTTCTCTTCTTCTAAAAAGGACGTTTCAAGGACTGCATCAAGAAAAACAGAGAACAAATATCCTTTTTTAAAAAGCCTACCCTTCCATTCATCGTCGCCCCCGCCATGCTGTCCTGTGGGATTCTGATTCCAGCTTGCATCATTGCCCTACCCCACCCCCAAAATGGACGACCCAGGATTTTCTGCCTTTCCTTCAGCTACAAGTTCGCCCAGGCTGGTGTCTGGCTGGTGCTGGGAGAGACCCGAGTGAGTACTGTTTCAGTTCTAGAAATACAAGGAAAAAGACATTTTCTCTTCTCGCGTTATAAGCACGCACTCCCAGATACTTAGCTCTTTCCCAGGTTTTTACAGGTGCTTAGGTGCAGGCACGCACATTAACACAGATACAGAAGATGTGCGAACACAAACAGACCCTTGCAAATGAGACCCCAGGAAGCGGAGATTCTTGGAGCCTCGGCTCAGGAGGATTGGTAGTGGCGAAGGGCCTTGGCAGACCGCAGCTTCTCTGAAACCCCTTTCTTTGAATCTCATCTTACTGGGGTCTAGTTTCCCTTGCCAGCCATGATAAGGTTCTCAGTCAGCTTCCAAGAAGTATGGGTCTCACTCTGTGGGTACAGTTTCCAACCCCATAGGAAACCAGCTTGTTCTCCGTCCTGGAGCCGGAGCCCAATTCTAGCAGTTGGTCCTGAAGCTGAAGCGCGATTCCAGCAGGCGGAGGAGGCAAGTGACTGCGCGGCCCTGTAGCAAGGATCGGCAAAGCCCAGCCTGGCCCAGGACTAAGGGAGCTAGCGCCCTCATTCACACGCACCAGCTCTGCGCACACTTGGACGCGTAGGGGCTACTTTTTGTTGTTAGTTTGTACTATTCCGGATGTCTGCAAGGTCTGGCTTTCCAGTTTATTTGTTATGTGAATCTAAGTCCAAATGGTGTGACCTGCGCCTCCAGCTGCCACGGGTAAGGTCGCAAGAAGAGGCAGAGGAACAGAGAAGGACTTGGGGCCCTGTGATCCTTAGGTCACCCCCGAAGGCCTGTCGAATCATCCCAAATCAGTTTGAACTGTGCGGCATCTAAAAGGACAAGATCATAACCACAAAGCAGGCTTCCGGTCTAGAAATCCGGGAGGTTTCTTGTAACCAGTCGCTCCGCCAACTCCTGCTGCCCGGTCAAGTAGGCCAGAAACCTCTAGTGACTCCACCCGTGGGTCACAGAATTTATGAATCTCTTGGGCTGCAAACTTGGAGAGCCCCTCGGATCGCTCCACTGCAGGATCTACTTCATCCCCAGACCCCCACCTCCACCCTCAGCCTCCTCCGTCAGTCCGAACTTTGCAGGCTGCCTCACCACGCTCTTCTGTGGGCTCCAGCTTTCGGCCAAACGTCACAAATAGGGGTTGTTGAATGTATTTCTTTAGGACACAATATTGTTCTGCGCACTACTGAGTTTGGAGATCTCCGGACAGCTCCAAGCCAGTGACACAGGCTCCCATAACCCAAAATAAAAACAATGTCTTCCAATTGAACGTCTTTCTCAGGCATTTAAAGTCTGCATCCTCAGCAAGTCCTTCACGAGAGAAGGTTGTTGCCGGGTTTGCCCTGGGCCTGCACGCGCCTCTAAGCACACCCTGCTCGGTTCCATCTACCTCTAGCATTTTGGTTCTGAAGAAACTGCGGGTTTCTCCAGCTATGATCAAAACAAAAAACAAAAAATACTAGTTCCAGAAGTGACGCCACACGTCACAAGCCACTCTCCTGAAGGTTGAAGGGAAGCCGGAAGAAAGTCAACAGTTACAGTGTTCAAGTGAACACTGAAACAAAACGAATCCTTCGCAGTGTGTTTTATACTGAAGATTTATGACCACAGTGAATTTCATTCTACACGAGATTTTTAAATTTACACCAAATGCATAGCCTGTTGGTGCTAAGAAAATGTTGAATTTAAACAACAGAATTGCATATACGTGTTTGCTGTCGTTCAATTTTAAAGTTCTGCTTTCCTTCAAACTTATTTTAAAGAAGCACGCCGATTCTTAAAAACCCAATATGAATATGAAGGTATCTTAACTTACAGATATTAAAAAATGTACAAGTGCGTCGAAAAACAGGTTTTACTTTGTGAAGCTTTAAGGCGTTTTAAAGTTAAGCCCATATCATTAAAACATATAGAATTAAAATTCCATGACCTACGTTTTAAAATAATTACTCCGAAATAAAAGGGATCTCCAGAAAAGAGGCGTTTTTCCTCATTAGTTTATATGAAGGACTAAGAGATAATACAATAATTAATTTTAAATATAAAAAAATCAAATATCCTTAAACGCATCTCACCTAAGAAAACCCTACAGAGTAAGGTTTAACCATGACCATGCTCTGTGCAGTGGGCATTGCTAAATGCGGGAATGTTTACATGAAAAAAAGACAAACATGTTGGCTGTGAGTTCTTTCTGCCTCCAAATGTTGTGCTTTGTAGCCACGTCGAGAAGGATGTGGGACCGGAGATTAAAGGTTCCTTGGAACCTTTGATAATGCTAACTTAAGTGCTCTTTTTTCGTTTAAGCCTGGAGGCTCAACCTTTCCTGGTCCTGATAAGAAAAGTCCAAGCGTCAGGGATCTGGACTGGGTTGGTGAGCGTCCGAGAAAGTACTCTCCGTTTTCGCTAGGCTGGCACACCCCTGCCAGCTGGCGGCGCTTCTCAGTCCCTGATTTTCCGACCTTCTAAGGAAGTGGGCGCGGGCTGAGCGGAGTCGACGCCTCCTGATTGGTGAGCGGTCTCGGTAAAGGACAGCTCTGGAGGCTCCGCCCCCGCCGCTTTATTGACACTAATGAGCAAGTTCTTCCCACCGCTCTCCTGCCTGGAAGTGCTGACAGATCAAGGCAACAAATTTCAATTACAATCCCTAATTTGTGTCCGCAGAGTGTTTTTTTACCCGTGTTAGTCCTCTCTGGCGCATCAGTCGAGGCAGATCTTGGAGCAGCAGGAGGAGGTGGAGGGTTGGGAGTAAAGAGAAGTGCATCACTGAGCTCTAGGCAGAGACCAAGGGAAGGAAACTTGACTGCCGCGTTCCTGCTTCCTCGGATCCCAACGCCAGAGAGAAAAAGGAAACTGCATTTTTTTTTTTTTTTTTTTTTTGGGGCCGGCCGCTGCGGGTGGGGGGGAGATCTCGGGAGACGTCTGGAGCTGCAGAGCGTTTGGTGGGGCCAGGAAGGCGAGCGCGTGCGTGCGCCCCAGCCGCGGGTATATGAGAGAGGGGCGGGCGGGCGCGGGGCGGCGGGGATGGCCGAGAAACGGAGGGGCTCGCCGTGCAATATGCTAAGCCTCAAGGCGCACGCCTTCTCGGTGGAGGCGCTGATCGGCGCGGAGAAGCAGCAACAGCTTCAAAAGAAGCGGAGAAAGCTGACCACGGAAGAGGCGGCCGGGGCGCCGGACGACGCTGGCTGCAGCCGTGGTGGTGGCGCGTGCGATCAGGGCGGCTCCGAGGCCGACGAAGACGCAGTTCCCCCGCAGCCGCCTACCGGGGCGGCGTCCGGAACGGCGCGGAGCTGCACGGACGTGGAGCGGAGTTGTGGATCCCGCGGAGCGGCGGGTGAGTCGGCCCCTTCCCGTCCCAGCGGCTTCCCGGAGCATCCCCGCCCGGGTCCCGCGAATCTGAGCTTCGGCGAGGCTGTGCTCGTGCGGGGCTACTCCTGGGTCTCTGTGGCTGAGCCCCGGGTGTCAGGCGCTGACCTGTCGGCCTCGCGCACCGTCCGACCTGGCTCCCAGTAGGGCCCAGCGGGTTACCACCGTCGTCGCCCCCGCGTCGAGGGTTCCAGCCCACGGTGCTGCTCTTCACCGAGCTAAGTTTTAGGAGCCCCGGGGCGCGTGCCGGAAGGCTCAGGCTGAACCACTGAAACCGGGACGGACGCCCCGAAGCCGGGTGTGCCAACTTGGGGAGGCTGCGGCGAGCTCGCCCACGCCCTTTCCCGGGAAGTCGAGCGCTTCTCGGCCCGGGCTCTGGGCGCCCGAGGGCTGGCTTTTCGCCCTCTTTCTAGCGGCTATGCCGCGGGGCCTGGGACGCCAGCAGCCAGGAGGATCGGAGGGAGCGGCGTCTGGAGATGTTTCCAGAAGGTGCCTCGGGCCGGGCCCTGCGAGAGGCACGGCAGTTGCTCAATTGAAGGGAGTCCCGGGGCTATCGGGAGCGGGGCGGCCGGTGGCCATAGGATCTGGACCTTGAGCTCTGGGTGGGGTCTCAGACCTAGGAGTGAGTTTGAGTGAATGAGTGTTTGTGTGTGTGTGTGTGTGTGTGTGTGTGTGTGTGTGTGATGCGCTCGCGAGCCGGGACCACGCATAGGCTGGGCGCCGCGTGGGGAGAACACGGCCCTGGCTTTCAAAGATGGGAACTCAGTGGGACCCCGCAGGCCTCTAGGCATCTCCGGACGCCCCCGAGTGCGGCAGGACTGCGGGCGACTCTCCTAGGGCCTGGCCCTGAGAAGGTCCCCAAGGTCGGTTCTCTCTCTCACTGCCTCCCGTCTCTGCCCTCTGCTGTCCAGGCAGCTGTGAGGACGGCTTCCTGCAGGGCGCCTCCCCGCTGGCGTCTCCGAGAGGTTCCCCGAAAGGGTCTCCGGTACCTGGCCTTGCCCGGACAGGGACCCCACTGCCCGCGCCGCAGGCCCCGAGGGTGGATCTGCAAGGAGCGGAACTCTGGAAGCGCTTTCACGAAATAGGCACGGAGATGATCATCACCAAAGCCGGCAGGTAAACTTGAGCTCTCGGCGGCGGCGGGGGCGTGGGTGCTCCCTCATTCTGGCTTCACCCTACCCCTCGCCTGGCCACAGCTGTGACCGCTCCAAATGGGCCCGGGGCTGTAGGCCATCTTTGGAACCTTCTTTGCCTTCTATACCGAAGCGCTGTCGATGAAGGGCGCAACCGGGCCCACTCTTGTTCAAGTCAGGGAGATCTTTGTCAATATGGATGTGATACAGTCTTGTTGATGCTCTGAGAAGGTGCGGAGGTGCATTTAAGGCTCTAGTTGTCTGTCCTGGACTCGGTAATAGATTGACCCCTCTCGCTTTAGTTATAGTTAACTTACTTTCTTCAACATACTTTTTTTTTAGTTCAAAACTCTCTCTCTCGGGTTAATCCTAGCACCGTGAACTTACGGTGTTTTGTACTATTCCGATATTAGGCAGCCATGAAAAGTTACTATGGGCATGTTTGCTATAAGAATAGCAGTGCATTGCTTAAGAATTACTATTCTGCTTGTAAAAAACTGCACACACACACACACACACACACACACACACACACACACACGAAATCCAGTCCACTGCCTTAAATTTACTGAATACAAAAGCCTTTGGAGAGAAGTAACTTTTTAGATTATATAATTTGTGGATCGTTCGTTAGTCAAATAAATGGATTTGTTGGCCACATCACACTAATTTGAGGTCGGCGAGCGAAATTTGCGCTTTCGCTTTCAAGTTTTCAGCTCATTCAGTGTTACGAAATCTAAGAATAATATGTATCCTTTAAAGGTTCTTCAAAACGCACGCACAACTCTTTCGGGGAGTACACATGGTAAAAACCTGGGTAGCATAAAAGTATCCAAACTTATTAGAAATTACAAAAACTTATTTTATTGAATCCACATGCTACGTTCTGCATTCTCAGAGAGCTTTTTTTTTTATTAATGATCCAAATGCGTTCTTCAACAACACAAAGCAACAGTTGTCTTATAAAGGATGTAGTTAAAGACCTTGACTCTTTATCTTACAGGTGCACTGAAAGAACACTAAAACAGCCAGCATATTAAATTGTTCTCATGCTTAGTTAATAATCATGGACTTTCCTTTCCTTTGTCTGGCAGTGGTCTTTAATAGCATTGCTGTAAAAAAAATTGGTAGATAAATTTGTGTTATAAGGTTAAATTAACAAAAATGAGATTAGTTGGAGAGTCCTAGACATAAATCATTAGAAGAAAGTCTTTTTTTTAAAGGACAAAACTTACGTTGTTTTTAATACACAGTAATGTGCTGCTGTATTCCGTGCTTCTGTGCCCCTTTTAAAGGGATTATGCGCATTTACTTCAGCATCCCCTTTAATACACATATCTGGGAAGTCAAAAGGAAATGGAATTTTCGTTTGCTTTAATTAGCAATAATTGTGGTTAGAAAAGAAAACATTTTTTGGGTTACGGTGGGGGAAGGGAATTCGTAAATATATGTTGTGTTTAGTTTCTGCTTCCAATAAAGAAGTTTTACTATACCTTTCAAATTTAGAGCGCCTTTTGCACTTCACCGTACCAGGCTGCAGACAGGAAGTCCTGTCTCAATAAAGAACATATTGTTTGGTTACAGCATGGCACATTGGCTCCTTGTGGGTTTTTTATAACCTCCTTTAAAATTTCACATTGTAATATATTTTATCGCTTTCAGGAATTTGAAATTTCTATCAGTGATGTATTTATTTGTAGTAAGATAAGTAAGCTGGTTGGTTCTGCTTCAAAAGCAAAGTTTCTTTCGTGTAAAACCCGTTCACTTTTGAGAGGCATTGAAGTTTCAGTAAACACGGAGCGTGTGCCTGGTGCGACAAAGCACGTTTCTAAAGCTATAGTTCTGACACCCAGACTGTGTTATCTACCTGTCTGTTTCTCCCTCCCTCCCATCACAAACAGGCGCATGTTTCCAGCGATGCGAGTGAAGATCTCCGGCTTGGATCCCCACCAGCAGTATTACATTGCCATGGATATTGTGCCCGTGGACAACAAGAGATACAGGTACCTCTAGCAGAGCCATAGCAACAACAGGACGCTGCGGGCAAGTGCCTGTCTCCTCCAGGGCCCCCGTGATCCTTGTTTCCCAAAAGCCTGTAGAATTTCAAGATTCAAGATCTAACACCCATGCGTTCTAGACGCTGAAATGGTGCTTCTCCCCTAGCATGTGTGGAAACTCAGCGCTCGTTTTTAATAGAATTAGAGAAGTCCTCAGTCTCTGAGACTTTGAGCTGAGGCCAATCTGGCATTGCTACAGTGAAATATATCTTTAATGTTGGTTAGTGGTTCAGTTAGAATTTTGATAGGAGGTGTTTAACGCAAAATTTGCAGCTACACATGGTAGTAAATGCTATATTTTTTCCTATTTTTGATCTTATGTAAATTTTCTTGTTATATTAAAAACCAGATGTATTTTAGACTTTCATTTGAAAAACCATGTTTATAAGCTAGAAAAATAAAATCTCATAATTCACTGTGACTTAAATCGATCTGTAAGCTCGTACTGAGTTGTTATCCCTGTCTTGTTTTTAAGTTGGTAAGTGACAGTTCTTTAAAAATTTCTATAATACTTGAAATTTGAAACAGAATACATTTGTCTGCACATCAAGCAATCTCTGAAAAGATAATGAGTTCTTTAGTTTCAAGCCTCTTTGCTTTTACTTATTCAAGAAAGCAAATTAGAGATTTTCAATGACAATGCCTTTGGTTTATTGGAAGAGTGTAAATGCTAGTCTTTTAAAGAGGAAGTTAGAACGTTTGGGAGAGCAGAAGATGCATTTCTATTTGAAAACTTATTTCTCATGTAGTGTAGGTCTAAATGAAATCATCCGGTTTCTATCACTTTTTTAAAAAAAATGGATGCTTGTTTTGGTAAAACAAGTTTTTGATGTCAAAAGTATTCAGACCGAAATCTGTATATGAGCATAGGAAATACTAAAAGTGTTTAATTTGTGTTTTCTATTTAAATTATATTACTTAGTCTAATTAAATAAGTTATTAATTAAATGTGCATGATTTAAACCCATATTCTGATTTGAGTTTTGTGTTGAGGATGATAATGTAATTCTTAGTGAGTGTCTAATTTACTCTTTCTTTTTTCAAGTTTCTATTTTGTTTCTTCCTTCAATTTTTCCCCATATACTTTAGATTTTTTATTTTACACAATTCATATTTACTTTCATAGAAGGCAATGAAAATTTACATCTTAATAGATCAAACTATGAAACACAAATTTCCCTTCTTCCATTGTTTTTTAAGAAACATTTGATTTGGTGCTTGGAATGCTTTTTGAGGAATGTTTTTATGTCAATTTATTCTCTTAGAGGGTGTTGGATTTTGGACTGATATGCTTAATTTTGCAAGGTTTGTTAAAACAATTTGATTTAATTTGACAGAAACTCATCTTACCTGAAGTGCAGGTTTTTTCCATGCATCTCTACGGTTCTTCCTATTTTATTTTCCAACTTTTTTCATCAGTATCAGAAATTCTTTTTGACTTACTCTGTCAAAGAATGGCATTCAATCCAAGTTAAGTAACCTTATGAAAAATTGCTAATCTCAAAAGCTTATAGAAATTTATTAAAACCACACCATACCAATTAAAGGAAGGTTTTGAAAATTAATTTAAATGCTATGCTTATATATTTTAAAATGCAAAGGATATCGGGCTTGCAATTGAGTACATTGAAATATGTAGCCGTAGTTGAAATGAAGAGCTTCACTAAAGACAGACCTAAGAAAATGTTTCCTGCTCTCTTAAAAAGACAGGTGTTTGCTACCCAGGTATTTCTGAACATTATCACTGTAAATTGTGTGCAGTATCTTAACCCATGAGCAGGAGGCAATATATCTAAGTGTATAATCACAATCATTTTGTCAATATGCTATTTTCTAGTTTTTAAATTCACATTGGCAGATAATAATCCGAATATTCAGCTAAATTATAAGATGTTGTTTATTCCTGAAAATTTTATTATTTAAATGTTTTCCTTGCTAAGTCAATTTATTTGTGTGTATTAGAAAAAAACAAAATAAGCTATTGTTCTTAACTGTGAGAATAACATTAATTGGCTGTACTAATCAAGTGTGCTTTGTATGTTGAATATTGGTAGTTGGAAGCTAGTATTTGCTAATAAGTAATTTTCTTAGAATGAACAAGAAAGAGAAACGAGAAAGATTAATGACAACATACATTTTATAATTCCTCAAAAATTTAAATTAGCCCAAATTATTTTATCCTCTACTTATAGTGTTACAGAATCGGGGAAAACAATTGTAAATGTTGAAATGACTAACTCTCCCTAAAAAAGGAGTGTGGCATTTTCTTCTCACCTCCCCAAATGTTTATCCCACCAGGCTGTACCAGCCGAAAAGGGGAGTGACCTCTCAGGAAGTAGAAACCTTTAAAATAAGACACTGAATTATTTTCTGATTTGCTCAGAGGTGAGGTTGACAACTTCATAGTGTCTTTGGGTCAATTAAATAATCAGATGAAAAATATCAGAATAGAAATTATGTGTATTGCAAGCGTAATGCATTAGAGTCAAGATACTTGCTGTGTATGGGGGAGACAGCCTGTATATTTTCACTAAGCCGTCAATATGATGTTTACTCTGAGTCCATCCCGCCCCATCCCCAGTACAATCTCAAAAGTTACTGTGTGTCCAGAGATGTAAGTTTATATTTAGAAAAAGGTGCACACTTGGTCTTGGTTGGTAATTCCAAGAGCTGAGGTAGTCCACACTTGACAGTTTGGTCTTTGCCTTGTAGGTATGTTTACCACAGCTCTAAATGGATGGTGGCAGGTAATGCTGACTCCCCTGTGCCACCCAGGGTGTATATTCATCCCGACTCGCCTGCCTCTGGAGAGACTTGGATGCGGCAAGTGATCAGCTTCGACAAGCTGAAGCTTACCAACAACGAACTGGATGATCAAGGCCATGTAAGTAGACAGTCTCTCTGGCAAGAACCAGCAGGCCACACAGCCCAGTGCCTGGCTAAAAACTGTTGTACCACTTCTTTCTGTTTGGTCAGTATGAACGGTACACGTCAAATCAAGGTTGTGTTTGTATCAGAGGCCATGCCTATAACTGAAGTGTCCCATAAAGCATTTAATAACTTTAAACCAGATATTGGAATGAAAGGACTCAAGGCAAGAGAGACTCTTTCTTTCCTTTTTTTTTTTTTTAACCAAAACATTTATGTGAAATCCCACGAGGAGCTAATTATTATACTGAAATGTGCTTGGAAGTTTGGTCAGCAGTGATTTATTGTGTCCTCTCTGTATCCAGCTTTTTCTCCCAGCTGAGGTTCACCACAGTAATGACCTGGGCCTGCGTTGTTTGTCTGCTCCATCTGCAAGTTCCCAATTGTCTTGCAATGACAGCTAATGTGTGGAGCATATTATAATTCCCTTTACTCCTAAAGCTGCCGAAACCTGATACGTGGGACACGGCCAGCTGTTCCAAAAAGACAGTCCTTGTTAACAGCTTGCTGACTTAGGCAGGATTCTACGTTATTGTTTTAATAACTCACTACCTCTGGGTTATGCTCATTCCTGTTGAACGCCAGCATTTTGGTTAGGTGTGTCGAGTTTTGACGAAGGTGAACTGAAATGCCCTTACCAACTTCCTCATTTCTCAAATAAAGAAGAGACCTCGCTTATTTGTAAATAAGTCACTTGAAATAAAGCTGTGAACTGTAATGGGCATTCACACAGCTGTGATTTGTGGGTGTCTAGACAGGACCTTAAGTGCCCTGGGGTACTAACCTTCCTGTGACAAAGGCGGTGTCTACTTGTAAGCGCACAGCTAGCAAGATTTCACGTGACGATGCTTCTGTGGTCCCTGTATGATTTAAAACGGAATCGGAGAAAGACATTTCATTTCTTCATATATTTTCCTATATGACTTCACATTCCTTATTTTTATTTTTACAATTCCATAATCGAGTTGAGCACTTACGGTTCATTTGGTTTTAGTGTTGAAAACAGTATCAGGCTCCTCTGTCTGACTGAACTATTGATAGCACATTCGTCTGAGAGATCTATTTTTCTGCCTTTTAGTAGGAAATTTAGACAAAATCCTATGTGGTGTTGCTTGCTTTCAAAACCTTGTTTGTTGGATTTTCTGAATTCTACAGTTTAAGAGATAATTGTACCTCAAACCATATTCTGATAGGGCACTCAAATCAATATAATCATCTTTTAATTCTAATTCTTAGTTCTAGGTACTGGCTTTATATATGGTATGTACCATACCAAATTTTATATATAGATTTATAAACCTAACTATGATTTTAGATTTGCAATTTTAACAGCTTTTATCTAGAAGAACATTCTCCAAAAATATAGTATGTGCATACGTATGTGTAATACATATATACTTATAGATAAAACAGTTATATATGTGTATGTCTCACATATATATGTATATATGGGAAGGAGAGGAGACAGAGAAGAAAATGACAAAGGTAGGAGAGAGTACAGAAAGCGAGGAGGAGGATGGAGAGAGAGAGAGAGAGAGAGAGAGAGAGAGAGAGAGAGAGAGAATAAATGTGAATATTGGTTCATGTGCTTGTGGGAGAGTTGGCCAGGTCCATGTTTTGGAGACCTAGGAAGGGTGAAGCTGTGGCTTGAATCTGAAGGTGTCTGTTGTCAGAGTTTTCTCATCTTCCAGGGACTTTACTATTTTCTCTCAGGGCCTTTAGCTGATTGGATGGTGGCCACTCACTGCCACTAATCTGCTTTTCGCAGAGTCTACTGACTATTTATCTCTAAGCCATACTTTCACAGCAATATTTTTGGTGCTGTTTGGCCAAAAACTATGGATATTGTGTCCTAGCCAAGTTAACAGATAAAATTAACCATCACACAGTTATTCATTTAAAACATAAAAGAACGGTTCCAAGTTGAAGTTCAGTTACTTGGACATAAATAAAGAGTCTTACTATTAGGAAAATTTATAAAAGCAGTGAAGAACGGTTAAAATTAAGGAAATGTTCTTTCTGCTGGTGAAATTTTCTGCTGTGGTTGCGACAGGATGTACTCACTTTGATCAGGCGGTATAGAGAATGTGCACAGGGAGCCTCTGGGAGCTGGGAGAGATCAAGAAGTGGGGCATTGCCTTGGGGAGGTTAATGCTTGCAGGGGCAGCAGCTCTGTCCTTGAAGACTGTTTCGTGTGATCACGGACACTGACGGAAGAGACTGGCTTTGTGAGGTTCTTGCCTAGATGGAAGAGAAGGGAGTTTGCAGACTGTCTTCCTGTCTGTTCATAGAGGTTCAGATGTTCATCCCAGCCCAGAGAGACTGGGAGGACCGCCGGAAATCCTCTTCTGTGTGTACTCTCTTTGATGGCCCCAGTGGAAGCAGATTAGCGATTGGGAATGTGCTTGTGATTCTACCGCCCTCTGTGACTCGGGTCTGAGAAGGCAGCACTGTCATGGTGGGACCTTTTACTGGAGACCCTTGGGGACTTTTGTCCTTTTAGTCCTTTTGCTTTCTATCATTCCATCAATTCTTTTTTTTTAATATTTATTTATTTATTTATTATGTATCCAATATTCTGTCTGTGTGTATGCCTGCACGGCAGAAGAGGGCACCAGACCCCATTACAGATGGTTGTGAGCCACCATGTGGTTGCTGGGAATCGAACTCAGGACCTTTGGAAGAGCAGGCAATGCTCTTAACCTCTGAGCCATCTCTCCAGCCCCCATTCCATCAATTCTAAAAGAAGTCATTGTCACCTCTAATGAAACTGTACATGCACTAGTTAATTTCCTAAATTCCTTTCCTAAATTCCGATTCCCTGCCCCCCGTTTTACTGTGCTAAAGATGTACACGTACGCGGCTTCGTGATGGAGAACTCTGTGGCCCTGCGAGTTAGCAAAAGGTGATCACAGGAATCAAAGTCTTGTAGGCAGTGACTAGACTTCTGAACACATGAGATGATGTGTTCCCCTCAAAGTAACTTTTCAGCTTGCCAAATACCAGACCTGGTTCAGAAAAGAAAATGAAAGCAGATTTGGAGTGGCAGTATCCCTCAGAGCCATAGCAACTCCTTGGATACTGTGGTAACTTTGGAGTCCGTTTTGTTCCTTGGGGGTCTAGCCAGCTCTGTGCCGGCTGTGATACACACTGAGGCTGGTTCTTGGGCTGCCCTTGTGCAGGGGATTCGCATGCTTGAATGGCAGTTTCTCACCACATGCATGTGTCCTCGTTTTCCTGGAATCTGTCTTCTGGTAGAAAGTACGGCCATGAGCATCTCTCTGAAAAGACATTTGATGGTGTACCATAGACCGCAGCAACATCCATACCTACACTGCCGGAGATTCTGGCAATAGGCCCTGTCGAGTAGTCACAGTTGTGGGCTCGTAGGAGTGAGTGTGCTTCTACTGCTGGTGGCTTTGTAATACACACGCCCACACTCTCTTACTGTTTCTCCTTGAAAAACCAGCCGGGAAAACAGGATGATACAGGAGAGGTAGCTGAGCTCTCTCGTGGGGAAGGAAGTTGGAATGGTTGAGTACATCACATCAGTGATCCTGGGGAAGTCGTTCTACTCTCTGAGGACTTGTTAACCTGTGGGTCGTATTGGAACTAGAGACCCAAGGAAGCTGGCAAACTTGAAAGTATGTATTTAAGGAGGGCCTGAAACACACTATCATGTAAGAACAAAAAGGAAAAATTCTACAATGCCTATGATTGACTGATAAAAGTTTAAACACTGTTTAAAGTGAGGTGTAGCTGGAAGAGGGGGTAGGGTTGGGGTGATGTCAGTTTGGTCCTTTTAGGTCATTTGCTTGGCCCAATCCACTCTTTCATAAAAATTTATTCTTCTCTCGTATATTACATCCCGACCACAGTTTCCCTCTCCCCCTAGATCAACTCTTTTTCCTTTCCCTTCAGGAAAGGGCAGGCCTCCCAGAGATATCAATCAAACACAGCATATCAAGTTATAATAAGACTAGGTACAAACCTCATCCGTTCTCAAGAGTTTGCCATCTAGAAAAATTTCAGTTCCACTTTCAAGCTGTACAACTAGACACCCTATCTGTTAGACTTCAAGCACAGTTGACATGTCAGATAAATAAGTATGCTTTTGATGTAAGCCTACTTTATATTAGTTAATTAATTAGCAATGTTAGACGTTAAGCCCAGGGCAAGTGCTCTACTACCAAGACATATCCAAACCCCTCAAATCCAGTCTTTAAAGTAGAAAAGCATATATAAACCTATGAGTGGGAAAGCACTCTGTGTTTGTGGACACAGGCCTGTATGCTTTTTCTAATATTATAGTCTGTCCAAATTCTGTCTAAACAGATCAGACAGTATAGAAAATACACATAAGATATAATTATTTGAGTTATAATTATGATCTCTTTTTTAAAAGGCCAATGGTTCCACATACCCTAAGTGAACAAAATATTGTTGATTTACTATTATTATAAATGAAACAGTTTATTGTGTTTACTTATTTACTGGGTATTGAGGTTGTGTGTCCCTGCATGCCATTGCACAAATCTAAAGGTCAGAGTACATTTTGCAAAGGTCACTTCTTTCTTTCCACCATGTGGGGCCCAGAGAAGGAAGCTCAGGTGGTCAGAGAACAGAGTCTTCATAAAACAGGACTGTAAACGGGAAAGAAACATGTATTACCTCCATTCCCAGTCACTTCGTCCCAGTGTCTGAAGTTGGCTGTACACGCTTTGCTAATTTGTGTGGAATATTTTATCTTTGATTTTTTTTTCTGCTCTGTAAATGACTTCCAAAGGGATGATGATTCTCTCTTGAAGTTTCTAGGTCCTGCCATTTATGAGCCACTGACGTTTTGGTTCTTAGCTTTGGGAAGAGGAAGATTTCTCCTTCAAACTTTTCAATCCCCAAAGATACCTATTGCAGGACAGTTTTCCAAAGAGAAAATTAGTTAAACAAAGGAGTGCCAAGTTAAAAATGAATATTAAAGTTATTACTCTAAAGTGGTCATTTGCTATTTTATGTTACTATTGAAAAGAGTGTGTTATGACAGTAATAAGTTTGCTATTTTTTTGTTAGCATTGAGAAGGGTACGCTATTACAATAAGTCACAAAAAAAGGACCAGGACAGTTAAGTTTGCATGTGGGGTCTGAGACACAAACTGCATTCACAAGTTCAAAATCATCTTGTGTTTACTGTATTGGGTCGGGCATAGGGCCTGTGCCTGCTCACATGGTGTAAACTCTTTTTTTTTTTTTTTTTGTTTTTCGAGACAGGGTTTTTCTGTAGCTTTGGAGCCTGTCCTGGAACTAGCTCTTGTAGACCAGGCTGGTCTCGAACTCACAGAGATCCGTCTGCCTCTGCCTCCCGAGTGCTGGGATTAAAGGTGTGCGCCACCTCCGCCCGGCTGGTGTAAACTCTTAAGGAGGGTACATAGACAGGAAGGGAAAGAAAACTGGCCCTGGGTCTAGGGAGCTGTGAGGACATGGAAGTCTCTAGGTTCTGTAGAACTTATCACTTAAAGAAAAGTTGAAGCTTAGAAATGTCATGTTGAACCCTAAATATTACATAGCTATGCTCTTACCCAGAAGTTGGAATAAAATGCAGCTTTCCCCTCTGCTGTACCCCCCCCCCAACAACACATCTCAGAGAAAATAAAAAACCTGCAAGGATATAAACTGCATTAAGGATAGAAGCTGAGATTTAGATACCTGTTAAAAACAAAATTAGCTGACATAATATAGTAATAAGAAAATAAAGACATTCCTCACCCACTGAAAATCTATTCATTAGACAATGCTGATGGTTAGACTCTTTGAGTATAATTTTGTTTCTGCATTTTCCAAACTTTCACCCTGACTCACAGCAAGGCATACCTTTCATGCGATGGCTGTGTGAACACCTACTAAAAGCCAAAAATAGCTTTAAAAAAATAGTACATATCTCTGGTATAGGCAACACAGTGTTTATACTGTATAATTTTACTTATTTAAATTTTTTTGGTCAAAGCTAATAATAGTTCATTCAGATTATGCCCTTAGTCCTAGAAAGAGGTAGTGGATTGCTGTCTGTGTCTCTCTCTTATGAGGCCTCTTTTCTGTTTTGCATTTTCTTGTATTCATACTGCCTCCTTCAGAGGCTTGTCTGGTTGGCAAGATCTTTAGATCTACTTCTCAAGTGTGTCTTCCATTTGGCACAAAGAAAACCGTAGGGAATAAACAAAAGCAGAGCCCTTGACTGCATGGTTGGCTGTCCCGAGAGTAAAGTCATGCTCTCATGACAGACACATTCCCCGAGTACAGGGCTGATTGTGTTTGAGCTGACCAAAGGCTCTGAAGTTGGCTATTAAACTGCCCACATTCTGAACAAAATGAAGCACATCAAACACCATGTTTCCCATGACTTTTGTTTAGGTGTTTTTCTTCTAGAATCATAATAACCAAAACCATGGATTTAAAGCCTACAGTTCAGAAACACTGCATGCTAGTTAGCTAAAGTAAATTATGAGTATCTGAATATAGAATCCAAGAAACAAATAAAAAACCTGATGTTTATGAAAGTATTGCAACATAAAAGGCATATATATGTATGTGCATGCTTGTGCACACACACACACACACACACACACACCATGCATACACATACACAGGCACGTGCATGCACACACATACCTATCTGTGATACCATACATCATCAGAGGTGATCACTGTTCATATCTCTGTATAAATCCACTATACTCAGTTTTAATTAGCCATAAAATATGTCTAAACAACTAAGTACCATTTTTACCACTTTAAGTTTAAAAGCAAAGCCAGGAGTGGTAGGGCACACCTTTAATCCTAGCACTCAGGAAGCAGAGGCAGGCAGATCTCTAAATTCAAGGCCAATCTGGTCTATAAACTAAGTTCCAGGACAGCAAGGTCTGTTACACAGAGAAACCCTGCCTCAAAAAAAAAAAAAACCCCACAAGACCAAAAACAAACAAACAAACAAAACAGAAAAAAGTTTTAAAACAAGCAATTTTATTATATTGACTGAAATTTGCCTAAACACCATTTGTAACTGCTTGGTAATACCATATCTCACAATGTAAATTTCTTTTGGTAACTAATCTACTCATATAAGTGGCTTGTAAGTCTTCCACTGTCATAGATTACTTAATGCACATCTTTGTGTATGAAAAGCTTTTATGAATGTGGAGCAATACCTTAGGACAAATCTGAGAGGGGTTGCGGAGACCCCATGAGAGACTCAGGGCAGGGTAGGTTCTCTGTTCTCCAGTGAGAGTTGACTGAGAACATGGGCACTGTACTCTTCCAAAAACCAGAGATTTTGCCGAACAAGCCCAGGAGACAGTAAGGTGTCCTCTCTGTGCACGATCACCGATGAAGGAGCAATTTGCTTGGAGTTTGAAACTCTTGCATATATTCCTTAGGAAGTGGATTTGGTACAATGATCATTTCAATCTCATTTTTAGTTTCATTGGTCTAATTCAGCTCATTATAAATAAAACCTTTATGAATATACTATTGTATTTTAAGCAATAGAAATTTCATGTTGTCTTCCCAGGGCTGTAGTGAGGGTTTATTTAAAGCAATTTATGTTTTTATATAAACACACAGATGTCTTCCTAGCCTTTCCCTGCAGCTTTGCTGTAGTTTATTAAATTAACTTCCTGCATCTTCAGAAACGTAACTTTCCTGCAAGAACTTATTTTCCACGTTACGTATTTGTGCATGCCGTCAAATTGGGAGTGATTCCTGTTTAATGTGGCTTTTCCCTTTTGATTTAGATTATTCTTCATTCTATGCACAAATACCAGCCACGCGTGCATGTCATCCGTAAAGACTGTGGGGACGATCTTTCCCCCATCAAGCCTGTTCCTTCTGGGGAGGGAGTGAAGGCGTTCTCCTTCCCAGAGACAGTCTTCACCACTGTCACCGCCTACCAGAATCAGCAGGTATTGTTTCCAGCCATCCTCTTGCCAGACTCATGCTCTCCATATTGCTATAGCCAAATGTTAGGGATTACTATAAAACATTTGCTATGCATGATGCCCACAGTGTATACATGTGTGCCCACAGTGTATACATGTGTGCACACAGAGACAGCCCCTAGTGCGTAAGTTCCCAAGCAGGCTACTCTAGTGATGACTTAAACTGCGCATATATTTTGCAATTAGCAGTGCAATTAGCAGTGAATCATAGTGCCATAATTAAAATTAGAAAGCACGCCACTTGCCTAGACAATAGACAAGTAAAATATGAAAAGTTAGTTGTGTCTTAGCATGAGATGTGGTTTTAATACCGCAACCTATGTATTGTAAGAAAATTTTCAGAAGGTTTATCCTATACATTCCTTTTGTACATTTTTAAAGGGCTGTTTCATTTAACTATGATTTAAACTATTATTCAGGGTACTGATACGCATTATAGTCTGAGAGATCGGCAATTTTGAAATGATGCTTTTATAATGGTTTAAGTAATATGAGAAGTGAAATGTTTCCATTTTTATATGAGAAAATGATTGTATTTCTTTAAGGTTGTTTTACATGGGTCAAGAGTGTGAGTGTCAAGCCCTCTTATTGGTTGTCCGGTGCATATACGCACGCACGCACACATGCACGCACGCATGCACGCACACATAAACGCTTGGCACAGGGCACTGCTCAGCAAATACCAACAACTTATTTAAGAGTCAATAAATTAGAATGGAAATGGGTAATGCTACCACATTCAGCTTTTAATTTTTCAGAACTATCTTTATTTTTTGATTTTTCAAGACAGGGTTTCCCTGTAGTTTCTAGAGCCTGTCCTGGAACTAGCTCTTGTAGACCAGACTGGCCTCGAACTCAGAGATCCGCCTGCCTCTGCCTCCCGAGTGCTGGGATTCAGAACTATCATTTTTAAGAATTTAGAAAATTTATAAAGACTTTCTGGTTAATGTCAATGTGATATCCATATCCTGGGTTCGTGAACCATTGTACGTAACTTTTAACGTATTGCTTTTAAAGAAAACAAAACTGGGGAAATAGCTATGAATAAGTTGCTATAATAAGTGACAAGTTTGCATAAAACTCAGTATGGCACAGTTAACCTATGTTGAGTAAATCTGATAATATTAGTACTAAACATAATGATGATAATAACAGAGCTATATTTTTGTTTAGAAAGGTGCTTTAGAAAAGTATAAATCTGTACTCATAACTAACAGCTAAATATTTAAATTATTTAACATTATTTAAATATTACTTGAATGAATAGAGAGTTGAGCTTTAATATAGTCTGTAATAGAAAATTCTTTTCAGTGATAGAATGGCAATTAATAATTAATCAGCAAGCATTTCATAACATCATAATAGTCATAACAACATTTATAAAGTAGTTATGGCCACATATCAAGATGATATCTGATGGAACTCGTGTGTCTGAAGTATTGCAAGACTGACATCATAATAGTCATAACAACATTTATAAAGTAGTTATGGCCACATATCAAGATGATATCTGATGGAACTCGTGTGTCTGAAGTATTGCCAGACTGATGAGGCTGGAGCGTGCACAGGCCAGGAAACGAGGTTCCAGGGAGGCCTTCCATCTCCACCGTGCTACCCGGCCAGTCTCATTCTTAGCAGGTTAATGCAATCACAAACACACTCATTAATGTCATAGATTTCATAAGACCAGGACTTTAGAAAGCAGAAGACAAGGAATAGGCTCTGCACACCTCTGTGCAATAAGTACAGATCTACGAAGAGACGGAAGTGTTACTCAAATGTCAAGTTTAGGATGGTGTGAGTCCACCATTAATGGAGATGAAGAAGATATTTGTAAACTACTTTCTTCTAGACTTTGAGACCTCAGCGGGCAAGAAGCCAGTTTTGAGGCAACAACGTGAAACTACTTAAAATTAAGTATTTTTAAGCTAGCACTTTTTCCTGCCACTTTCATATGATTTTGCTCTATTAGAAACTTTTAAGTCAGATGTTTAGAATCATTACAGCTCTATGACTGGACTGGCTAGCACTGTACAGATAAGAGCTGAAAGAAAAAGCAAAGGGTAAGGGAGAGACAGAAAAAAAAATGCTGTGGCAGTAAGGTTAGGGAGTGTGGGGACTCCTGATTCTGAAGAAGGCAAACCAGCTTATAGTTTGTCAATAAATGCATGCTGCTGGTTGACACTCAGTTCTCAGCACTGCAAGATAATTGGGGTTAAACCATAATCTAGAGTCGAAGGGAGTAACTTCAGTTTGAGAGGATGGTCAAATAGGACAATGTGGCAGGAGGCTATTCAATTCAGGTTCTTCCTGCAGACATACTCGAAACAAATAAGCCTTTATCCGTGTATTAAGATAGAATATGAGTGAAGAAATACCTTTTTTTTTCACAGCAGATGACTGTTCTGGATGACTTCTGAAATCTTTTGTCTTCACTGTCAGAATATTAAACCTAGAGAGAGGAACACACACACACACACACACACACACACACACACACACACTCCTCTGTCAGTTAAATTTCGGATTGTCGGTATTTCTACAGTTATCTTGAGTTTTAAATAATGCTCTGTAATGTTGATATAAGATTTAGTGTGGTTTCTTCTCTACTCTGCAGATCACTCGCCTTAAGATAGATAGGAATCCATTTGCCAAAGGCTTTCGAGACTCCGGGAGGAACAGGCAAGTGCTAGTGAAATCTCCTGGTTGTACAAATATATAAATTTTTAGTGTGATCTTTTTCTGGTATGAGCTTAAAGGTTAACTTAATAAACATAGTGTTGGAACCACTTGTGATGAAAATTTAAGTTGGTAAACATTGTGTCTTGGAGGTAACTTAAATATAGAGTATAGTCATATGGCTGCCCTAAGGTGAGCTTTAATGTGTGAGGCTGGGGTGGAGATGACAGCTCTTGGCGCGTAGATTGCATATTATTCTGGAGAGGCTATGCAGCACCCGACCCTATGGCCCCTGTGTCTTCATACTCCAAGAAATCGTTCTTTCTGCCTTTTTTTGGTTTAGGATGTTCTTAGTGATGACACACTGTCTATTGATTCTGTGTGATGTGATGAGAGTATGATATTCTCTTATTAACTCAGATTTTCAACTGGAATATGTAATCATTTCACATTTCCAAAAGGCCCAAACTTCAGTTTTCAAATTTGTCTTGGCCCTATTGACAGCCACACACTTACTATTTTTTCTATGTTGTGTTTTACGGTGTTTGCACTAAGTGGTCCAGCAACAACAATTAACTCCACTCTATCATTTTTATCAAGGAATAGGTTACCCAGTCTGTTTGCTGCAAGTTTCTAAATTTGTCGATATGAGTCTATTCCAGTAAAGTTCAGTGTTACATTTTCTAAAATAATTGCCGGTTATAAAGGGTGATAATAGAGGAACAGTCTCTAAATGCCCTTATAGGTAAGGCTTTGATGTGCATATCATACATACATTTTTATAATAAGAAACATTTGAACTTTATTACTTCACTCCTCAAATTATTCTGATATGTTTTGAAACTGGCATTAACTGGGTTTGTCTACACGAACTGAAAACCCTCAGTTAGCAAGAAGCAATTTCACTTGACACTTTAGAAGGAAAGCAATCAGGTAATATTTTAGATTTCCAGTGTTTTCAGCTGATTAGGCGGTCGAGATAGGTGACAGACAGGACTCAAAATGTGCCAAAGAGACTCAGTGCCATCCTCATTTACAGTGCTGTTACCTAAGCCACACACAGCTGAAGTACTAAAAGGCAACTAAGAGCCGGGCGGTGGTGGCACACGCCTTTAATCCCAGCACTCAGGAGGCAGAGGCAGGCAGATCTCTGAGTTCGAGGCCAGCCTGGTCTACAAGAGCTAGTTCCAGGACAGGCTCTAGAAACTACAGGGAAACCCTGTCTCGAAAAACCAAAACAAAACAAAAAAAAAAAAACCTAAAAGGCAACTAAGATTCAATGAGACTAGAGGGTCCTTCCAGTTAGTGTTGGGAGGACCAACAAGACTGGCCAATAGGACAGAGTTCTTTGAAGTGCTTCACTCTGTGAGAAGGTTTGCAGGAGTTAACAAATTTATCTCGCCCTGAAATTGCTTAATGTCTTTTTGGAAATGTTTCCCTGTGGTGAAAAGTTGTGCCTGGTGGTTGTTATATTATGCTTCTAGTTATCTTGCTTTTCAGGGATGTTTTGGAAGATTGAGTGAAAGACCAATCAATAACTTAGTAGCCCCAAACTGATGAGTGCGGTGGTAGAAGGGAACTGTGAAGTGAATCTTTTTCTGCCTTGGAAAATGTTTGGGTGAACCCTTCTTGTGAACATCAGAATAACACTTTAGAGTCTTGCATTGGTTTTAGTTAATGTTTTTCATCAGCAGAAAAACTATATATTAAAACTCTATAAGAGGACCACACTTAAATACCAGAAGCCACACCCAAGTTGCTGATTAGTTTGGGAAAGATCTCGTGGCTATTGACACTGGAGAGAGGTTCACTATGAGGCAATGGCTTATGAATAGTCTTAAAATATATTTTGGACAAAAAGTAACAAGAAGTGACGTTTCTATAAGAAGCTAGATGATGGGGCTGGAGAGATGACTCAGTGGTTAAGAGCACTGGCTGCTCTTCTAGAGGGCTTGAGTTCAATTCCCAGCAACCACATGGTGACTCAAAACCATCAGTAATGGGATCTGGTGCCCTCTTCTGACCTGCAGGAATACATGCAGGCAGAGTACTGCATACATAATAAATTAAAAAAAGCTAGATGATGGGTTCATAAGATAAAATTTGAGGAGGAATTCTAGATATGCCAGTGTAATGAAAAGGTTTGGTAACTTCAATTGTGCCATTAAAAATCCTCAGTCTAATTGGTGGAAATAAACCACCAAGCCTGTTGTTCAGTTTGGAGGCCATGGGCTAGGTTTGACATGGGTTCCCTTCACTTCTGGCTGTTTGGAACTACGTAGGCTTGTCATCAAATGGTGCTTTGCATCATTTCTTTTGATTCTAATAAAACCTGTAATGTTTTAAATCAACACACAGAAACAAAGAATTATGTTTTAACACTCTGAATTTTGTTAAAATTCAAAATTCTTATTTTGCCCCAAGTGATTGTCTTGCTACAGGTGAAGTGCGTTGTGTTTGTATAGAGCTGTGGTTCTCAGCTTGTGGGTTGAGACCCCTTTGAGGGTCAAATGAGCCTTTTGCAGAGTTTGCCTAAGACCACAGAAAAACACAGATGTTTACATTACAGTTCATAACAGTAGCAAAATTACAGTTATGAAGTAGCAATGAAAATAATGTTATGGTTGCAGGGCCACCACAACCTGAGGACCTGTGTGCTCAAGGGTTGCAGCATTAGGGAGGCTGAGAAGCACAACGTTAGAACTTTCTGGTTAAATAAAGGTGGAAATAAAGTTTCATGGAATACTGCTCCATGTTTAAAAAAAAACTGACCTTAACAGTGTTAAAAAAAAGCCTGCCAATTTAAAATATTTCAAAGTTATGTGTTATTTTTCTTAAAAAATTAAACTCGTGTTCCATGAGAGGCTTCATTGAAAGTATAGTGTCTCTGAGGGCATAGAGGGACATAATATTTTTTCAAATATTAATAGAGGAAAGTCTATGAAAAATATCCACAAGATTCCTTTATTTTCTCTGGTTCTGCTGTGCAGGTTTACTGTTTTTTAAACAAAATTTGATTTTTATTTCCCTCATATATGAAATAAACAAGTTGATCAGGACACAAAATAAACACAGGCATATGATTGCTTAGGTTTTATAAACACCAATCTGTTTAATTAAAAAGTGTCCTTCTCTGGCTGCTTGTGGCACTGTGGCCTGTTTTACGGGAATCGGTAGCCTCGGCCCTTGCAGCCCTCCCGCAGGCGTTTGCTCCGTGAGTGAATTTATGTGCTGGGAAGAGCTCCATTCCACAGTTGGGCCTTAGGTTTGACCCTATAAAAGTTTTTACTCAGGAAGGTACAAAAATTTCTTCTCTTAAATACTTCAGGAAAAGCATAACCATTTTACTAAATAAACTCAGCCATTTGATAGCATAAATGAGGGCGCTGGTAAATGTGGAGGCTGTTCAAAGGCACCTTGTATAAATTATCGCCTTGGCTACTCTCCTGCAGGAGAGACCTTTCATCTTCTCTTTAACTAGATGGGAAAAGTCTCCATTACTGGAGAAAATGAAGGCTTTTTAACAAAAGTCCAGATTCAACTAATAAATATTTTATAACTGTTTCCTGCAAAATCTCTGAAATCCTTTGTGGAATTGGCAGTGTGAAGTAGCAGCCTCGGGCAACGTATCACTAGCTCCCAATCAGAATGCTCGTAGTAGGGCTGTCCTCTCCAAGTTGTCACTTTAAGCGTAAATATTTGCTCTGCTCAGTAACTTCTCCCTATGAATTTGATTTGTGGATTTGAAATATAAGTCAGTTAACATTGCTAAAATAAATAAAGCAGCAAAAACACATCTACAAGTCTACAAATTTCTGGTTTTAGTAAAAGTGTTTCATAATTATATTGGTATTTTCACAATCCCAAACTACCTTTATTAAAATTAACCTGCATGAGAATAAAAAGTAGGTAGTTTGTTTTTAAAATAAAGGTGTGCACTAATATTCTTTAACAAAAAAATGCTTTTCTCTTGAAAGCAGTAAAGACTTAGTATTGGTTTAAGCAATACTCAACACTCATTAGTCCAGAATTAAATAAAACCTACAGATAACACAGTATCGAGACAGACAAGGGCCACAAACTTCATAGAAAAAAATTATTTTACCATAAAGAAAATGTTATTGAGTAGTATGACCTCAGGTATTTGTAGTTTGGCCACAGGTATGGTATCTGATTTACAAAATGTAGATTAAATAAAAGCCATTTAGAATGAAATGAATTATAGGTGGATATAATAGTGCTTTGGTGCTTTATAGTTCAATACTTACTTCTCTGGAAACTGAATTCCAGGGAGGGCAAATGAGTTCGAGTGACTTGGAGTCACTGGTTCTTCTGGTTCCAGGCTTGTACATACACATGTATGTACCACATACAGTCCTTTCTGTGACACAGTGATTATATCAGAGGTCAGACTCCTCTCTTCCCACCCACATAGCCTGGGAGAAACAGCTGGGGGTGTTTGCCCTGCGGTAGCCTCTGTATGGGCTGGTGATGGCTCCTCCGAGACTAAAGAGATTAGGATGGTCCCCATGCCAGCTCACGGGAACAGGAGGTGTAAAGCCTTGAAGGATGGCAATGGGAGATGTTTTCCTTGTGTAAATCGTTGCTGCACTGTGAGGAGCTTTTACTATGTTGGAGAGGTCATACGCTGGCAGGAGCTTTTCTCTGGCCTTAGTTCTTTGTTCATGGTTTGTGGGTGCAGGGAGGTAGCAGCTGAGTTGAAAATAGTAAGAAATGTTAACAGTCACAAGAAATTTCCAGGTAGAAGCTTACCCAGAAGAAGGTTGTTCTGTTTCTGAAGTGCTGAGGATGAACCCAGGTCTTTGGGCATCTTAGATACACTGGTTGGTTTGTAGTCATCAGAGAGGAAGGAGCCTCAGCTGAGGAAATGCCTCCATGAGACCCAGATCTAAGGCATTTTCTCCATTAGTGGTCAGTGGGGGAGGGCCCAGCCCATGATGTGTGGTATCATCCCTGGGTTGGTCCTGAGTTCTATAAGAAAGCCGTCTGAGCAAGCTAGGGGAAGCAAGCAGTAAGCAGCGCTCCTCCATGGCCTCTGCATCAGCTCCTGTCTCCGGGATGCTGCCCTGTTTTAGTTCTTGTCGTGACTTCCTTGAGTGATGAAGGGCAATGTGGAAGTGTAAGCCAAATAAGCCCTTCCCTTCCCACCTTGCTTTTGGTCGTGGTGTTTTGTGGCAGCAATAGGAACCCTGACGAAGACTCTAGATACGTGGTAAAGTACCGAGATTCACCCTGGCCCTGACTGTGTTATCTTTCTAACTGCTCAGGGTTGAAGTGGTTGAAGATGACTAGTGAAGTCCCAGGCTGTCTTGAGAATGGCTAATTGAAGGGAAAGGCTCAACCCCAGATGCCAGGTTGTATTCTTTAGCCTCCACATATAAGAGGGAAGGAAGACTGAATCACTATGGTAGGAAGTTATGTTTGCATTTAGAGTAGTTGCTGTTGTTTTAAAATACACAGGTGAGATACAAATAGTCTGCCACCAAGTTTGTCACTTTACACATCAGTTCACTAAGTGTGTATGGTGAGGCTGTATAATAACTTACAATGTTGCTACTAACTCTGTATAGAAAAGAGCTAGCTTTGGAGATCACTTTCCACCCTTTCCCACGCTGTGCAAAGCTGAGTGGGAGGTCAGTGCTGCCCCCTCCTGGCCTCCTGGTTGGTAGTGGAGATTGTGCCCCAGAGCAGAAGTTGGTTTTCTTTGATTGGTTCTTCCTCGGAGCTAGCTCCCGAGGTACCAAATGATGGCAGAAATGCAGAAATGTCTCTTAGAAAAGAGAACTTGACATAAAGCTGTTTTTGCAACTATCTCCTTCATTATCAGAGGGAAGACTCCTTTGACAGGAAGAAAAGCCCCAGAGTACTACAGAACCTTGGTCTCAGAGTAGCCAGGATGGACTCAGATCCTCAGGACCACGTGCTAGCTTTAGGGTCCTGAGAAGTTTGGCAGGCATCTTCCCTACATCCTTGTGTGATGATCGAAGTCACAAAATAATTCCACACCAGTTCAGAATTATGCATAATAAAAGGGTTATTTATTTAAGGGAAAAACTTACAGATCACTGTCCTAGAGCACAATCCTTTGCACGAACAGGAACAGAGTCTAGCAGCTGGAAGCAGAGCTGGAAGCAAGGGAGAGGGTGCAAGTTTTACAACTGCTTTTAGAGTATCAGAGACCATGCCCAAGTGGGCTGGTATCTTAAAGGCTATTGGCTGAAGGAGTGGCATGTGCTCCCACAGCACCCATGTGAAGCATCTCTTTTTGCCTGTGGCAGTCTCCTAACCTGCCACCGAGTGTATAATGTGTACGGCATTACCAATACCATGGCGTTTATTCAAATGCATATTTGAATAAACTACTAGTGAAAACCCCAACCTTTCCTAACTAGACTCCATTTGTCCTGACCTTTCCATGTAGAATGGGATTAGAAGCCCTGGTGGAGTCTTATGCCTTCTGGAGACCATCACTACGGACTCTCACCTTTGAAGACATCCCTGGGATTCCAAAGCAAGGTAATTCAGTTTCCTGGGTCATGTAAGCAGACCTGAGAGAAGGCTGAGGCGTAAGAGGTGCACACTTTGATATTTATACCCACAACATTGACTCCATCACCAACATCCTCCTACTCCAGGACTGACCCCTTTTCTCCATGATAGGAGACAGGCCAGGAATGATGGCTGTCCTGTGGTGTCGGAGGTTGACTAATGCATGGTTTAGCTATTTATTGCTTGCATCTTCCTGATATCTCTCATGGAGATGTGTGATGCTGGGCTCCAAAGTCAGGCGTGCTCTACAAGAGTTGCCCATGCCATTTCCTCTTACTCATCTATTGTCTTTCAGCAGGGTTTTCTTACTGGGTCTGTGGTGAGATTCGGCACACTGAATAAGACCATTTTGAGCTCATTTCTCACAAGCCTGGAACTTCTATCCCCTTAGAGAAGAGTGACAACTTCACTCTGGTCTGCTCAGGAGGTCGACTCTCAGGTCACCCATGTAGGCAGATTTTACCAGGATCCTGCCAGTTCCCAGTGAGAATTTCACATGCTCGGGTTTAGATTATTATCATTGGTTGTTTTGGGCTTTTAGATTATCTAAAGAAACAGATGAAATACCATTATTAGAATAATGAAGGTTTTACAGCCTAACCAGCCCTTTGGAATTTTCCATTCTTAAGTTATGTCAAGTTTGTAAGTATCAGTCTGCCAGCAAATGCAGAGAAAAGAGTTGGAGAGCAATACAAGGGAGTTGCTGTTGATTGGTTGCAAGATTAAACCACCCTCTTTGAGTGTCACGGTACTGTTTATTTCTTAGACATTTGGTTTGTGTTGCATGTTTCCTAGCTGGAGTTGAGATTTTGAGGGTCAGAATGATAGCTAGTGAGACCTGAGTGGTACAGGTGTCGATGCACACAAGCCTCAGTGGGAAGCTACAGAGGTCCATGAAGCATGGCACCTTGGACCATTCTGCGCTTTCCTCTGTAAGGAAGTGTATTGAGCCTGAAAAGACTGTGGGGAGAAAGAAAATAACACAGGTCAAAAAGAGCAGTTTATTACACTGTCGAGGCAAGAAGCAAAAATGAGATGAAATTTGATTTTATAAAATTTCTGGTAAGTTTGGCATTTGTAATATTTGTTTTGGCAAATAAGAAAATTCCAAGAAAGCAAATTGAGATAGAACATGAAAATTCTGTGATAGTGTCTTACTGTTTTTTGTTGTTACCAAACGTTTTGTGTTTGTCATTACCTAGAATATTAGTCCTAAATTAGTCTTCCAAAATTTCATCACATTTAATCAATTAACTAATTTATTATTATTGTTATATTTATGTGTGTGTGTGCATGTGCGCATGTGCTTGCACGTGCGATAGCACATGTGTGGAGATCAGAGGACAAATTTGGGGAGTTCATTTTCTCCTTCCACCTTGTGGGTCCCAGGAATTGAACTTAGGTTGTTGGGCTTTGTTGCAACTATTATTCCCTTGGAGCCATCTTAACCAGATCTCAGCTTAAAAATATTGAGAAAATGGGCCAGGCGGTGTTGGTGCAGACCCTTAACCCCAGCACTTGGGAGGCAGAGGCAGGTGGAACTCTGTGAATTCAAGGCCAGCTTGATGTATAAGAGCTAGTTCCAGAACAGCTAAGACTGTTACACAGAGAAACCCTGTCTCAGAAAAAAAATGAGAAAATGTTTGTTACTCAATATGAGTTCAATGAAGTGAATTCATTGGAAGCTAAGGCACTTTTCACCTTTGTAATTCCCACCCTTGAAAAAACCTTATGTATCATTTGCTGACCAAAATTTAAAGGAGAAGATGACAGTTGGAGTCATTCTTTACATTGCAACTTCTATTACAGGAAGCACAAGTTCTTCCACTCTACTGCAAGGTACTGGGAATGGTGTTCCTGCCACACACCCTCACCTGCTGTCTGGCTCCTCTTGTTCCTCTCCTGCCTTCCACCTGGGGCCGAACGCCAGCCAGCTGTGTAGTCTGGCTCCCGCTGACTATTCTGCCTGTGCCCGTTCAGGCCTCACCCTCAACCGATACAGCACGTCCTTGGCAGAGACCTACAACAGGCTTACCAACCAGAGCAGCGAGACTTTCGCCCCACCCAGGACTCCTTCCTATGTGGGTGTAAGCAGTAGCCCATCCGTAAACATGTCCATGGGTGGCACCGATGGGGACACCTTCAGCTGCCCGCAGAGCAGCCTGTCCATGCAGATCTCGGGGATGTCCCCTCAGCTCCAGTACATCATGCCGTCACCGTCCAGCAATGCCTTTGCCGCTAACCAGACCCACCAGGGGTCCTACAACACTTTCCGGTTACACAGTCCCTGTGCCTTGTACGGATACAACTTCTCCACATCCCCTAAACTGGCTGCCAGTCCGGAGAAAATTGTTTCTTCCCAAGGAAGTTTCTTGGGGTCCTCACCAAGTGGGACCATGACTGATCGGCAGATGTTGCCCCCTGTGGAAGGAGTGCACCTGCTTAGCAGTGGGGGCCAGCAGAGTTTCTTTGACTCCAGGACCCTAGGAAGCTTAACTCTGTCGTCTTCTCAAGTGTCTGCACATATGGTCTGACGAAGCCTTTAAGTGAAACTGCGTTTGAATCGAATGGATCTTCCTTATTCTTGAAAAAGGCAATATGGAAAAAAATGTGCATTTAGTAGAAAAATGAAGGCTCTCTGAGGATTTGTACTTTCACCTGGCAAGACTGTAATTATCTATGCATATATGTGTGCTGTATATTCATAGCATGTAGTATAATGAAGGCTTCTCGCTGCCGTGTTTATCCAATGTCAAAGAATATTGACTACATGTACTGTGTTTATCCAGCGTGAGCAGACTCTAAAAGCAAAACGGTACACTTGAAAGTTGGTAATGATACTAACCAAAGACTTTTTTAATTGCTCCTGTGCAAAGTGATGGGGTTCATCCCAGCAGTTCCACACATTCCTAACCAAAGATTTGCAGCTTCAGTGTCAGAAGAGCAGTTCTTATCCGGGTGTTGGTAGCATTATGATCTCTACTATTTCTGGACATGATGTGAGACAGCCCCCCACCCCCTCCCAGTGCACAAGCCAGTTAATTCTTAGTGCATTTCTGTGGTATCGGTAACAATAAAGGCTTAGCTTTCCATCCCTGCTTATTCTTATTTACCATACACCGTGGGTCTAAAAAGCCATAGCTTGACTGGTGTTGATTTTCTGAGGGAAGGTGGAGCAGACTTGTGGCTTTTCACTTTCTGTTGGACAGAAAATCTTACCTGCAAAAAATGCATCTTTACTATTTTAAAATGGTTCCCCATTTCATTTAGTTTATCAAGATGGCCATTAAAAATGTCCTGTAAACAATTTGAAACTTTAATTGTCACCAGGGAAGGGTTTGGATTGTGTGGTATGAGAAAATGCAAAAAGAGAAAGGCAGTCCAGCTCAGATTCTTTTGTCCCAATGAGTAATGCTTATTTATTGACTTTTAATTGGAGGAATACTGCCATCCACCCCCGAGGCCTTGGTGTGGCTTGGTTTTTAGATTAAGGGTCATTTGTCCATCTTTGAGCTGCCTTGACCCCTGGTCTGTGAGTAAGGAAGAGGCATATATGCTACTTATTTATGTCTCATAACTCCAACAAATTGAACAGTTCCCCTCCCTAGCCTTATCTCCCTGTCTGACTCTTTTTCAAAAACAGATAGGTCCTGGCTTTATGGTGCTAATGCTACAAGGAATTTCAGAAGGGTTATCTCCAGCAATCTGTCTTGTGGTTGTAGTCAAAGGCCAAAGTCCATTACTAGAAAGGCCTCCTAGGAGAACCAAGGAGGAAGATACTCATTATGATAAGTGAGCTATAAAACTTTGAACCTCAACAGCATTTTAGCTTTGGAAGTGAAGAAATGAAAACAGGATTGACTTCTTAAAGTGCCTGAAATGAACATGACTTGAATTTAAAAAAAAAAAACAGAACTTTGATAGTAGTTGGGGAGATGAGCAGAAAAAGTGAGGCATGTGGGATGGGGCCCAGCTCCTCCTGCTGAAACTACACGCTTTCGCTTTCCTTTTGTCTAGCCACAGGCTTCCTCTAATCTGTCCCTAATTTGCATGGGGAAGGAAACTATCCCAGGTTACTTCTTTACCAAACAGGATTATTGTTGGATATTTAGGGGAATGTTAGGTTTAGACAGAACACATTCAGGATTTGTCTCTGTTTATAGATACTGACAAATTTCCCCATGGATTCTATAAGAACGTCATCAGATTAATAACAATTTGAAAATCTAAGATTAGCATAAAGGGACTTGAAATATGTGTTATAGGTAACTCCAGCTAAGGTTTTACGCATGGTTTTATTAACTTGACAGAGATTTGGGGAAAAGGCTTTGAGAGTGAGTTCAACCTTTGTGCTTATAATAGTTCAAGGAAATAGTTTTCCATCTTGAGAAAACACAAGTGGAGCTTTTCCCTTCTTGTGGTTGGTAATTTGAGATGACACCATGATGGGTAGACTTTTTTAAAAATAGTTTTGGTAAAATTTAGCAATATTGTTCAAGTGCTGTTTTAGGTTTTGCAGTAAATAATAATCACCAGATCTCTCCAAGGACTTACCTTTTATTGTTGTATTAATGACATACGTACATTGATAATTATAACTATCTGTATTTTATTAAGAAGTGCTTAAGAAATTATATTAAAGTACATTATTAAACCTTTCATGGTTTTGGACGGTAATCATTTGAATTGCTTGTAAATATTTTTTTCTGAGCATAAAGTCATCAATGTGTGCTCTAGACACAAATTCTATATCTCTCAACTACAAAGCAGGGAGGACTGAGTCTATGACGTTCATTTTTCAGGTGTTCAATATAATTTCTTGGTGTGGTGACCATGTCACTGAAGGTGAAGGCCCTGACAAATGTTGAACGCATGACTGTTCGGATGCGTTTTTCAGGTCCAGAGAGAAAGGCATGGATGCAGGAATGATCTGCTTGAGCTGCTGCCCAGTGATGACAGATTACGCCTAGGCCTCTTGACTGGAAAACATTCCAGGGCTCATGGAGATGGGAAGAGGGTGTTGTTATCAAGACCAGTCACATTCTGAAAATTAATACCTGCTTCCATACAAGCCCCGTCCCAGAGGTCAACAGCTTTTCACAAGTGGGGCACACTGTTGCTGACCCCTGATTTCTGGAATGCAGGGGGTCAGGAGACCTTCATGCCTCCCAGAGGAGGCACAGTGTGGCCTCTAGGAGGAAGGGCTCACTCTTTATTTCAGTTCGTGAAATTGTGAGAGATAAAGAAACCACTCAAAATGCAAAGAGGTCTTCATTGCCCCTGCAGGTTTAAACTTACTAGTAGCTGAGATTTTATTGTATAATGAACAGCAGCTTTGGGAGATAACTGGACATTCGATTAGGAGAAAAATAAAGACTAGGTTTTTTTTTTTTTCTGCAGCAAGTTCCTTCTGGAAGATTTGAAGGAAGGAGAAGGCACAAAAAGAGATCCTTAGTGAAATCACAGATTTTCTACATGAAGAATTTCCCACATTTTGCATTGACAACTAGATATTCATTAGATTATTATCATGTTATATTTTAATCTCATCATATTTTCTTAAATGAAAGTTGGGAAGAGGTTAGACATGAGCATTTAAATTAATGAATATGACAAGTTAAAGTGGATAACAATATAAATAAAGTCTAGGAACCTCTAACAGATCTTAAGCTTGGTCTTTCTCTATATGCTGGCAGGTTTTCAGGTAAGTTGTTATTTTTGAGATTTTGGCAGAGTGAAAATATAGTTGTCTTGGCAATTAGAGAAGTTCGTTGTACAACATGGATTCCTCAGTCAAGATTTTGTGGAAAAATTGCTTTGCGTTTCATTTCTCTAATGTGTAAAAGGTATAGTTAGAATGGGAATCTTAACCATTTCTTTCAGTTTTGAATTCATGTAACATCTATTTATTAATACTTACCTTAGTATTAGTAAGCTTGTTCTATTGAAATAGTATATGCATTGGAATGTATATCTTTATTTCACGATATACACATACATATTTATAATCTTCGCAAAGATCATAGTGTCAGGATTATTTTCAATATACTGGATTAATTAAAGATGAGTAAGTGGAATGGAGCTTTACTCAGTTATATGATATAGAACAAATTTTAATATTTTCACATTTGAAAAAACTAGTAATGTATTTTCTACCGTATAATATACATAAATATATTACTAAAATTTCCTTTTCATAATGCTTTTAATTGCATGACATAAATCATCACATGGAACAAGCATGCAAATCTTGTTTCTAGTCATCTTTCTAAGTCCATTCAGATTCTTGAGAAGACACTTAAACTTGTCTTTCTGAAGCTTCATTCCTGGTGGAACTCAGATGCAATAATATCAAGTAATTTATTAACTGTGTTGTTGGCAGAGTTTGTACAAGACTAGATAGAGCCACACATTCCATGTCCATGTTTGAACTCTATTTCTATCAATCAGTTTTATTGAGATACAGTTCACACATCATACAAGTTTTCTTTCTGAAGTGAACAATTCAAGGGCTTTCGTATATCCACAGATCTGTAAAACTATCATCATTATCAATTCTTTTATTTTTTTAAAAAAAGATTTATTTATTATGTATACAGTGTTCTGCCTGCATGTACATCTGCAGGTCAGAAGAGGGCACCAGATCTCATTACAGATGGTTGTGAGCCATCATGTGGTTGCTGGGAATTGAACTCAGGACCTCTGGAAGAACAGCCAGTGCTCTTAACTGCTGAGCCCTATCTTCAGCCCCATCATTATCAATTCTAGAACATTTTCATCACCTTTTTGGTTCCTTTCGTCCTATGCCTTTCTTATTCCCAAATCCTAGGCAACTATCAATCTCCTTATTCTGGGAATGTCATGGGAATGGTCTCATTATATGTGTGGTCCTTTGTGACTGGTTTCTTTTACTTAACATAACAATTTCAAGGTTCACCCATTGAATACACATATTATATGGCTGAACCACTGTGTGTTCATAATTTGAGGCCTTTTTCACTTTTTTTGTTTGTTTGTGAGACAGAGTTTCACTGTGTAGCCTTAGGTAGGCCCCGAAACTCATCACCTAGATTAGATTAGACTAGCCTTAAACTTGGAGTAATCGCCTGTCTACTTCCTCCCAAGTGAACCTCCCAAGATTGCAGGTGTAAACTAGCATGCTAAGCCTGTTTTTACTTTTAGCTATCATGAGTAATGCCATTGTAAACACTGTAGATATTATTGTGAGGACACACACCTTCGTTTCTCCTGGAGCTGTGAGATGCTGAAATATTCTTTCCCTGTCTTCCAAAGTCTATTTCTCATGTTTGCCAGAAACTCAGAGTTATGATTTCCCCATACCCTTGCTGACCTTGTTATTGTTAGTCTTTCTGATGATAGTCTAGTGGGTATGCAGTGCTATCTTATTGTGATTAGATTTGCATTTCTTTCACGACAAGAATGATACTGAACACCTTTTCCTAGTCTTTATTGGTCATTTGTTTATCTCTGGAGAAATACCTATACAGTTTCCTTGCCCACTTTTAAATTCAGTTGTATCTTTTTAAAATTGTGGCATATTTTTCTTTGTATATAACTAGATCCATGCTCCTTATAAGATATAAGATTTGAAAATATTTTCCCTCATTCTGTGTGTTGTCTTTCAGTTTTCTTAATGGTGTCCTTTACAGAACAAAGACCTTAATTTTGGGAGGTCTTGTTTATTTTTCTTCCCTTGATAGTGCTTTTGATGTAAAGACCAAGATATTTTGATGAAGTCTTCAAATCTGATGTTTTATATTATTATTATTAGTGCTATTATCATCCTTAATAGTAGCAATAGTGAAAACTGATATGCATTTTAAAAGTGCTTTTAGGGTACATAAATTTAATTGTACTTGATAAATTACCACTCCTCCCACCAGGTCTGAAATGTTCTTAAAGGAGATAAATCATCTCTTCAGTATCCTGATAAAAGGATCCTAAAACACCATGAAGTTTTTATTTCCATAGAAAATGGTCAGCACTTTGAACATTTATTCTATTTACAAAGCCTTCACTATTTGTCTGATATAGTTTTAGACAGAGGGTAGCATTGAATGACGCCATTGGTGCCATCAGTGCCTTGTAAAATGGTTTCTGAAAGGAGGAAAAAAACATTCTTCAAACTGCAGTATATCAGAGTTGGAGGGAATAAAACGTATTGCAGCTTGATTTTTCTATGAAATGATGCCCTTGCCCTTGTTATGACATTACATATCCCAGATGGTCACTGCAAATTTGCTTGCTCATGTGCCAAGGTGCAAGTGGGATGCATTATTGCCTTAACTAAGAGTTTGTTTTGTGGTTTTCTTTGGAAATCCTAGCATCATTTAGGATTCATTTTTCCAATTGACTTTATTTATAGAACAGTAATAAGATATTTCTCCATTATTAAAAGGAAAGGAAAAACTCTGCTTATTTAGGGTTTTGGAAAACTGCACATTTTTCTTAAAGGTATTTGGTGAAATGCATTGCAGAGATTTACAGACTCCTTTTTCTTAATTTGCCTAATTGAATCTAAAGGAAAAATAAGTTGAACCAAATGTCTTTCATACAGAATAGAAGCTCTCACTGTGTGGCAGGAAAGGGATTCTTTAAAGAGGTTGCCATTGAGAAATGTTACAAAATGCCAGAATGCCTTGCAATGAATGAACATATTTTGGAACCCTCATAGGCTTGTGCCTCTTTGTTTCCCTAAATTTCATAGCCTTGGTGTGTGGAACTATAAGGTTGTTTACATCTGAATGTTTGCTGCCTATTCAGATTTACCTTGAGGTCACCAAAAAGGCAGGGCAAACCTCATAAGTTCTTGATTGGAAAACCCTTACACATTGCATAGGAGATAGGTATAGGGGTGCTTTGTGGGTAGCTTTCTGACCTAGCTACAAATACTGGGATGCTATCGAACAAATTCAGTGCGTCGTCTTAACAGCTTCCTCTAGCATTTCTGGTCTTCCTTGTCTTTCCATGCCATTCTCTCTGTCCTGAATGCCCTTCCTCTTCTGCTTTCTTAGTTGAAAAGATTTACTCAGGAGACTTCCTTCCTCAGTGAAGTCTTCTTCAATTTCCATTCCTCCCAATAAGAGACACAAACTCTCCACAAGAGAAGCAGATTATTCCTGGAAAGTATAACAGCACTCTGAACACACAATTTTTTGTGTTTATTTACTTATCTATGCATGGGTGCTTGTGTGAAGGTTAGAAGATGGCTTGTGGGAGTGGATCCTACCTTTTTCCTTCCACCAGGTAAGTCTCAGGGACACAACTTAAGCTGCCAGGCTTTGGGGCAAGCACCCTTACCTGATTGAACCAATGTGCTTGCCCTGTATATTTCTCTTAAATAGTATACATGTATTAATGTGTGATTTTTTTCATTTATGTCAGCCCACCTAAAATATGTACCCACCCACTGCTAATGGACATGTATTTCTGCCTCAGTACCTAATACTAAATAACAGGAACCAGAGATTAAAAATACACACCTGAAGAGTTAACTATTGTCATTTCTATTGTAGTTTAAATGTGAAGCATCCTCCCCAAAGGAACTTGTGTTAGAGACCTGGTCCCAGTTTGTAATACCAACCACTGAGAGGTAATTGGATTATGAAGTTTTTGATAGGATAATCTACTGACAGATTCAGAATTTGATGATGATTTGGGGTGGTAGTAGAAGTTAGGAGGTAGGACTTAGATGGAGGGAATAGGTCTTCAGAACTTGCTCCTTTGAAGGATCTATCATGTCACAGGATCTTCCCTTGTTCTTGCATCCCTGACTTTCAACACAGGTGTCAGAGACCACTATCTCTACTAAGGACACATTCCCAGTGAATTCCTTTGTCCTTTTCCCACATTCATTTTCCCTAAAGGGCACCCATTGTCAAAACACTAGACAGACCTTTGCCTATTAAAGTCCTCTTCCAGTGTCAAATCAGACCAATAATTTACTTGTGAATGCAATTATTTCTCTTGCCTTACTCAATTAAGTAAGATAATTCATCATAGAAAAGGTAGGAAAAAGTCAGTGTTGAATCTTCCTCATACTAGATAGAAAAGCAGCTAGAACAGTGTGATAGTACATAGAACATTGGTTTTTTTTTTTTTTTTTTTTTGTTTTGTATTTTTTTTTTTCGAGAAAGGGTTTCTCTGTGGCTTTGGAGACTGTCCTGGAACTAGCTCTTGTAGACCAGGCTGGCCTCAAACTCACAGAGATCAGCCTGCCTCTACCTCCCAAGTGCTTGGATTAAAGGCGTGTGCCACCACCACCTGGCCATAGGACATTGTTTTGTTTAATCTTTTTAACAACTGTTAGAGGTATTTTTGTTCAAGCTTCACTAATAGGAAACTAAAGATCATAGGAGTTAAATACTTGGGTTTAACCATTTGACTATTAATGATAAATTAGGGTTAAGCCTAATTAATTTAATTTAATTAGGGTTATGCCTCTAATGCCTAAATTGTGTGTGACAGAAAGAAAAGGAGATTGGAATAATAATAATGGTTTGGGAAATAATCTTGACTGAGGAAGGAGGAAGAATGCATAGAAGGGAAAAGAAAAAAAGAACAGAAGATGCTCTTTGTTAGTATTTATTTCTCTCTTTCTGGGATCCCAAAGCATGTTAGAGAAAAGCCAGTAAATAGCTGATGACCTAGCAGCTGGCATCCCCTTAGGGGTGAAGTTCATGCTGAGGTTCAGCCATTGATTGACAGTTGTAGGTGGACTGCCCACTAGTTTCCAAATAATCAGTATATATACTTAATTTTAAATGCTTGACCAATAGCTCAGGCATATTACTAGCTAACTCTCACATTGTCAATTAACCCATGTTTTTATCTGTGCTTTGCCACATGACTTGATATCTGTTCTCAGTACAGCATGTCCATCTTGCTTCTCTAAGAATCTGCTCACTACTCTTCTGACTCTGCTCTTTTTATTTCCAGCATTCTCTGTTTGACTCTCTCAGTAATCTTATCCTATTCAGCTGGGGCTAGTCAGCTTCTTTATTAGGCCAATCACAGTGACATATATTCACACAGTGTAAAAGAATACTCCACAGCACCCTTTTTGTCTAATTAAAAAGGAAAGTTTTAACTTTAACACAGCAAAATTGTAAAAGTTATTAAGTAAGGATTACAGTTGCATTATCTCATCCATTTGTATTTCGAAAACTTAGAAAAATACTGTTATTTATCTTTGTGACTCTAAAATTTTAGATCTAATTTACCTTTTATGGTAACTAAGAAAAACTTTAACTATGACTATCTAATCTTCAACTCCATCAAAGACCCCAGAAGAGTGAGATGTTACCTTACAACAGGGACATCTGGCTGGCTGGACAGTCACCCAAAGTTCTTCTGTAATGTTGAGGTATCCATCTTTGTCCTAAAGACCTAGTATATCTGATAGACATTTTTGAGAAGCAGAAGGACTTGCCAACCTAGTCTTGGCAAAGTTTGGCAGTAATCTTTTTTTTTTTTTTTTGGCATTCTACTGGTCCAGTTTGGAAAGTATACTGTCAGCAATTGAGACAAGGACAGTTTCTTTGCCCAAATGGCTAGCTTTTGCCATGAAGAAAACAAAATCCATATAGAGTTTCTTCAATGCCCATTATCCTCTTTTGAAGTAAATTTGTGCTATAGGAGCAGATGGGTCTCATTGTTATGAAAAGTCTTACGTCATTAAATGTATTATTAAATGCCATATTCTGTATGTCTTTGAAGTGTTTGAAGACTATCTATCTATCTATCTATCTATCTTTCTATCTATCTATCTATCTAAATATATCTGTGTATGACCTTGAACACATACCTAACATGACTATAAGTTTGACTATTAGAGAAGACTATTAATCTGCATTTCTTAATTATATATTACATTTTTTAAATGAGTTGCATAAGCACAACCCCCAAATAAGAGTAAAAACATATACATAGTATAGTAAAAAAAAACTTTAAATTTCTATCAATAAACCAAAATCCATACCAGTGTAAAATATTTTGAGATTAATTGTCATTTTTGGATTAAAGTAGGTTCAATAATCTACCCTTTAATTCTATTATTTCCATATCTCCCTTTTTTTTCCAGAATAAGATCCCTGAATCTAATCTCCTTTGTTCAACTTTTCTTTTTCTGAACATTACCAGTAACAACATGTAACCAACGCCCCGAATTGGTAACAAACATCCATAACCAGTATTTTTGGAATGTAGGTACCATTCTCTAGACTACTTCCTGTTGTATGGGGGTGCTGGTATCTTTGAGGGAACATTGAGAAAATTGGGATAATAATGAAGTCCTGGCTGGGAGTAGTCTGTGAAGTTGGACCATCTTTGCCAGCAGTTTTGAAGTTCTTTTGGTTGCAGAAGTTTGAGAAAACCGTAACAGAGGCATTTTGAAATGCTGAGTCATCTAGGCCATTCGTTTTCATTGTTGTTTGGTCCCTTTGTTCTGAAAATATATAAACTTTTAAAGCTAACATATATTATAAGTATGGAATATGTTGGTCTAGGAGGTCCTTCTTTCTATGTGTTGTTTGCATTGGTTAATGAGAAACTGCCTTGGCCTGAAAGGGCAGAACTTACTTAGGCGGGGAAGACAGAACTGAATTCTGGGAGGAAGAAAGCAGAGTCAGGGAAAAGACATGGATCATCTGCCTGATATGGACGTCGGTTAGAATCTTTTCCGGTAAGTCACTGCCGTGTGGTGATATACAGATTAATAGAAATGGGTTAAATAAAGGTGTGAGAGTTAGCTAATAAGAGGCTAGAGCAAATGGGCCAAGCAGTGTTTTTTTTTTTTTTTTTTGGTTTTTCGAGATAGGGTTTCTCTGCAGCTTTTTTAGAGCCTGTCCTGGAACTAGCTCTTGTAGACCAGGCTGGCCTCGAACTCAGAGAGATCCGCCTGCCTCTGCCTCCCGAGTGCTGGGATTAAAGGCGTGCGCCACCACCGCCCGGCAAGCAGTGTTTTAATTAATACAATTTCTGTGTGGTTATTTTGGGGTTAAGCTAGCTGGGCAGCCGGGATGAATAAGCAGCTTTTCCCTTCAACAATATGTGGTGTGCATAAGTTAGTTAAAGATGATTTTTTTGTTTTATGTTTGAGCAGGTAAAATATACGTTACATGTCTTGTAGTTCTTCTAGATTTATTTTTTTTTCATGTCTGTAGTCCGAAATTCAAGGGGTCTTCTCCTATCAAACCTGATTTTCTTTAACTCAGAATGAATCCACGGCTTCTCATTTCCTGTGGAAATAAAAGCATAACTTCCCTCACAAAGTAATGTACCTTTTTGACTTAAAATTTGGGGTAAAAATATTTTAAAAATATACAGGTTGGTTTAAATCTAGCAACTTTTATAAACCAGTTTCAGCCATCAAAAAATTCAAAGAACAATAACATGTAGACACCGGACTCTCTGTGTATTTCCCATCTTTACATGATTTTTTCTCTTATTTTATTCCCTTTTTAGGAACTTTAGTTTATTATTTCAAAACTGTATTTTTTAACATCTATGACTGTATATACTCTTCCTCTTTTCTCTCCCAAGCCTATGTATAGTTTTAAACACACTCTTAACTCATTCAGAGACTTTTCTGTTTGGATCTATTTTTTATTGAGAGTCAGTATTGTTTTTGATTGCATGAGATGAATCTTAAGCAGGTTTGTCAGTTACTGACATTGCTTCTGTTAGTACATAGCAGTAGTACATGGGGCTAGGCTCCCTCCTGCAGGCAACTGCCAGGAGACACTTTTCTATATGGCGGCTGGCATGAGAGACATTTGGAACTTAGCTGATGCTGGCATGAGAGACTCAGGAAGCTGCTCTTGGCTCCACTTCTGTCTAGAACCCTTTCTTAAGCTTGCTCAGGTTTTATGTGTATATAACTGCTGAACGTTTGGTTGCCATTTGTAGGCAGAAGTTTCTGTTCTGCAAGTTGCTTCCAAGCAACCATTCAGTCTTATTATTAATTATAAATGTTTGGTCAATAGCTCAGGCTTGTTACTAGCTAACACTTACACTTTCAGTTAACCCATATTTTTATCTGCACCTTACCATGTGGCTTTTTACCTTTTCTCAGTACAGCCTGTCCATCTTGCTTCTCTTTGAATCTGCTCGTTAATCCCCTGACTCTGCCCTTCTTTCCAGAATTCTGTTTGGGCTCCTACTAAGCTTCTTTTGTCCAACTATTGTCCAGTCAGCTTCTCTATTAAAACAATCATAGTGACATATATTCATCACAGTAAAGAAATATTTCACAGTTATAATATATCCTTCAACACAGCTTCTTTTCTATCTGTTGTCTGCCTTCAGTGAACACCCTCCCATGATTGTACAACTAAGGAATTCAAAACTGGGCTAGGGCCACTAGAAAGTCTGCATGGTGTTAAGAACTTATTAGAGATCAGAAAGGAGAAATGAATCTGCCAACCTTCTTTCCTATGAAACTGGAGATAGATGTACAAAAGTTCAAAATGCTATGGGAACTTTTTTTCTAACAGTGAGACCATTCTTCTCTTCAGGTCCTTTTAAAAAGGGAACAAGCTGGAGTAGAAAGATAGGTCAACACTAAGTGAATTGGCTGATCCTCCAGAAGACTAGAGTTCAATTCCCAGTTTTCATGTAGCAACTCAAAACCATCTGTAACTCCAGTTTCAAGGTATGAGACATCTTTTTCTGATCTCTGCTGGCACCAGACATAACATGTGGTTCACATACATAATGTTGAGTACACACTCATACATGAAATAAAAATGTTTAAACTAAATCTCTCTCTCTCTCTCTCTCTCTCTCTCTCTCTCTCTCTCTCTCTGTGTGTGTGTGTGTGTGTGTGGTGACTGTGGGTGCATACCATAGAACAAATGTGGAGATCAGAGGAAAACCTGGCACCCTGGCCTTTCTTCCTTGTTACAAACAGGAATTCTTTACCACCATATAGCCAGGCTGGCTGGTGTAAAAGCTTCTGGAGGTGCCGCTGCCTCCACCTATAATCTCCCCATGGGAGTGATCTGGGATTACAGACACTTGTGCTATTGCCGTTGGCTTTTAGGTGGGTTCTGGGTATCTGAACTCAAGCAGACAGGCTTACAGAGGTTCTGTGACTTAATGAGCCATCTCCTCAGCCTCATAAAGGAATAAAATTCTGCAGTTTTTCCATGACAACAGGGGTCAATCTTGAAAACATGCTGAGGTGAAATGTGTATACACAAAGGACAAATATTTGTCCTTCCATCTGTCCATTTATAGGATGTACCCAGAGTAATCAAATTTGTGGAAATAGAAGAGTGGTGGCCACAGGTGCAAGGAGGATGGAGAGTTCCAAACCACAGTTTGAGAAGGAATGATGGGTACTTTTATGTTACCTTGACACAAGCTAGAGTCATCTGGGAAGAGGAACCCTCAGTTGAGAAGACACCCTCACAAGACCAGCCTGTGATATATATATATATATATATATATATATATCTTTTGGATTAATGATAGATGTGGGAGGGACCAGCTACCTGTAGATGGTATCATTCTTGGTCTGGTGGGCCTCTGTGCTATAAGAAAGCAGGTTGAGGAAGCCACAAGGAGCAAGCAAATCAGAAGCATGCCTTTATAACTTCTGTATCAGTTTCTGCCTCCAGGTTCCTGAGTTTAGTTCCTGCCCCAACTTTCTTCATTGATGAACTGTGATGCAGAACTGACTTCAGTTCCCACTCTAACTTCCTTCAACGACGGACTGTGAGTAGAGCTGACTTCAGTTCCAGCTCCGACTTCCTTCAGTGATGGACTGTGATGTAGAACTATATAATCTAAATAAACCCTTTCCCAAGTTGTTTTTGGTTATTTTGTCTTATCACAGCCATAGAAACCTTAACTACAACAGAAGGTGAAAGTTTCTGAAGATCACGGGCATAGGGTTGGCTACTGCACATCACGTGGATCTATAGAACTATAACACTTAAAAACTAAGAGGCCCGAAACATGCTTCAATAATTAAACAATGCTTGCTGCTCTTGCAGAGGACCAGAAGTCGATTCCCAAGCTCCATGGTGGGTTCATAACCACCTCCTAATTCTGGTTCTGGGAGGTCTGACTCCCTCTTCTTGCCTGTGGGCTCGCACACAGAGACACACACAGAGAAATGTGAGTGTGGGAGAGACATATGAATACGTAAATAATAAAATAAATCTTAATGAATCATCTAAAAGGTGAATGATTATGTTTATTTAATATATATAAATAGTATATATATACATATATATATATATTTACTGCAATAAAAAACCCATTGTGAGTTGGACAGTGGTGGCACATGCCTTTAATCCCAGCACACAGGAGGCAGAGGCAGGCTGATTTCTGTGAGTTTGAGGCCAACCTGGTCCATAAGAGCTAGTTCCAGGACAGGCTCCAAAGCTACAGAGAAACCCTGTCTCTAAAAACAAAAAAACGAAACCATTGTGCTAGTATATTCATAGTGCTAAAATAATCCTTGTAAGGAAAATCGAATCCTCATGGCTTTCAGTAACTGAATCATGACAGTAGTTGGTGTTTCATTTCAGTTTTAATATATGTGTTAAACTGTGAACCAGGTGTAGTTCTAAATGTTAGAGGAAGTTGTGCTGAAGGTGGCATAGGATTTCCCTGCATACACAGTGTATGAAATCTATTAGAGAAACAGAATAATCATACCTTGACTCAAATAAACATAAACTTACTGCAGAGTGAGTGTTTCTTGTGGAAAGGCATTGATGAGATGTGATGGTGTATTCTGATTGAAGGGAGGGCACGTGTGTTTGGCACTATGCAGAATCTCCTAAGTGTACACTTGAGTACTGGACACAGTTGTATGCTTTTACCGTAGCTAGACAGGCAGTAGTCTCCCAAGTCCTCTTTCTGCAAGCAAAGGACATTGGTAATAGTGTTCTACCATTCAGGCATGGTGGTACACTCCTACTATCACAGTACTCAGAGGCTGAGGTAGGGGCTTTATGAGCTGACAGTCAACCTGGTGTTTGTAGCCACACCTCATCTAAAGACGTGAGCAAGCAATAAATAAAAAGAAAGGATGAAATGTTTTTCTAATGTGAACATCTAAGTATGGCATCCCTTTGAGACTGTCTCAAAGATATTCGAAGCTTACTTTGTTTGCTCTTTGGTCCCATCTGGTACCGAGCTGCTGTTTTTAAAGAAAATGTGCAGTGCATGCCATTCCTTCCACGATAGCCTCACTAGTGTTACACTCATGCCCCATTCTTCACTTCTGACGCTTTTCACATGCACATGCCTTTGTTTCAACGCTATGTTCTCATGTAACCTTCCTCATTTGATAGCTAAACTCATTCTTGAGACAGCTGGAGCCTCACGCTGCCTGCCTGTCCCACATGTTTGTGAGCTGTTGTCCACTCTAAGTTGCATTTCTTTTTGAGAGATTTTTTTTTTGAATGTGAAAAAAAAAACCACCACATAACTGCGGACCTTTGAACTTCGGCATATTATGTTACTTAAAATGTTTTATGGAATACTTATGGAAAGTCGTGTCATGATTGAAAGCTAAGTGTCAATGAAATTAATGTGGTGTCTGATCCCACACTGCTCTACCACCTCCTCTACGCTCCTCTCACTTTTGCAGGCTTTTCTTTCCTGAGGGAGCAGAGGCCTGGAATACACCTTTGAGGTGTTGTCATGAACTTAAACCTGGTGTCCAGATTCTTGGCTAGGCTCAGCTAGAGACACCTCAATAAATACTGAACGGCTTTTCTCGCCTGATCTGTGGACACTTGGCAGAAGCATTGATGACAGTTGCAAGAACATGATGCACAGCAGTGTGCTTTACAGCCATTTAATCTGTGTCGTCAGATCCCCAGAAACCATGATTAATAGCAGCACTTGAGGCCGTCCTCGAGTTGTATATTTGGCAATGGTGAACTTTGATCTGTGGCCTCACTTTAAAGCATGATTTTGACACGAACTTTTCCTGTAGTCCTCCTAGCTCATTAAGGTCCGCACAAATACCGCAGCCGAGGATGTTTAGTGCTATTGCTGCTAGCTGTGTGTTTATTGTACCATTTAAGCCCTTTGATAAGGGGTGGGGATCACGTCTTGTTCAGACAGTGGGAAATCAGCGTTTCCGAGAGCCGTATCATCCCGGAACCTGCCATTGCAGGCTCCGCAAGGTCAGTTTTGATGAAGACTGAATGAAAGCCTAGGTCTGTGGGGAACTAAGGAACCGAGATTTAGTCCTGAGTGGGATTATCCTACTTTCATACAGTTTTCTGGGCTAAATAAATCTTGTTTTCTCACTTTTATCCATTCTCTGTCCTCTACATTTCAATGTAGAAGAAACATTCTTTTCTCCTTATAATTTTTTTTTTCTGGAGTATCATTATTCAGTAGTTATAGAAAATGAACCACATACAAAATTTAACATTTCCTTGTGGCCATATTACAAAAGAAAACAGGTGAATTAAATTTTAGCAGTGTACTTAGCCAAGTATATTCAAATTTAATTACTGTAAAACTTCTTAATGAGAGATTTTTATATGGTTTTGATATTTGTACTGAAAAACTTTGTAGTTTGAATTCCAACAGACTTACAGCACATGCAAATTGAATACTAAATTTTTATATAGTCCTTTTTAAATGGTAAAGTTGTATTTAATAAGAAAAGTATGGGGCTGCAGAGATAGATTAGAGATTAAGGGCACTGACAGCTCTTTCAGAGGTCCCGAGTTCAATTCCCAGCAACCACACAGTGGCTCACAACCATCTACAGTAAGATTTGGTGACCCCTTCTGACATGCAGGCTGAACACCATACACATTATAAACAAATACATCTTTAAAAAAGAAAAATATTTTACATTGTCCTCAGTTCTTTACAATTTGAATTTAATTAAGATTGAGTAAATGGAAGAACAAAATTCTATAATTACATTGGCCACATTTCAAGTATCCAATAGCCACATGGCTGCCATGTTGGTTGGACAACACAGTACTAAGAATCAGTGAGAAAATGGTGTTATAACCTACAAACTTCACCTCATTCTATTAATAATTTAACACATGCAGTGTTGATTCCAAATTATTGGAACAATGAGAAGTCTGAACACTGGAATTGCTAGGATCTCTGCAAAGGCTTAGAACTAAGATAGTAAGGATTGGAAAGAGAAGCCCACCCTGGCACGAGAATGGTCATGTTTTAGATCTTGTTTAGGTAACCACATAGTTGAGATTTCCTGGGTTCAGCCTCCCTCTCTAAGCAGACATCCCATCTGGTACTCTGGCTCTGACAATCTTCCCACTTCCTCATCTGAGATATTTCTTGAACCTTAGGCATGTGGGTTGTATTGTAGACATATTGATTGGAGCTGGGCACCCCAAAGTAAGTTTTCCTCTGCATTTTGGTTAGCTGTGGCTTTCTGCAGTCATCTCTGACTGATGCACAGGGAAGGTTTTTTTTTTTTTTCTCATGGTTTATTTTTTTTATATTTAAAAATTTCCATCTCCTTCCCTCCTCCTCCCCCCTCCCTCCCCTCCTTCTCCCCCTTCCCTCCCCTCCTTCTCCCCCTTCCCTCCCCTCCCCTCCACCCATACGAAACGGTGGGACAGAACTAATGGGAGATCACCAACTCCAGTTGGAATGGGACTGATGGATCATGCGACCAAACCCGTCTCTCTGAGTGTGGCCAACAGCGGGGGCTGACAGAAGCAAAGGACAGTGGCTCTGGGCTCTGATTGTTCTTCATGGACGGGCTCTGTGGGAGCCTTCTCAGCTTGGTCGATCACCTTCCTGGACAGGGAAGTTTTTTTGGTGGGGGGCAGGAGCTTGTATGTGTGGAGGTTACGGTGGGTAATTATGCTGGGTTAGGGAAGTGACAGAGGTAGAGTCCCTTCTAGGCTCTGTTGGTGGTGGTCTAGCTTTCCTGTAACAGGCACGAATTCCCTCTTGTGGAGTGGGCCTTAAGTCCCATTAGGTCACCATTGGCAGGGTGTAAGTGCCACTACTGCACCTTTGAGGAAATTACACCACCATTCTGCTAGGGTTTGTAGGCGTTACAGCTGGGGAAGTCTATTGTTTTCTCCCTTGACAGCAGCACAGTTCCCTCTGAGACTGTGAGAGCTAGTCCTTTGAGAGCTAGTCCTTTTTAGAAAGGAGGCTGCTAGGTTCTAGTCCCATTCCTCTAAGGTGTCTGGTCTTCAGAAATTTGTTCTTACCTTCAGTTTCTGGGAGGCAACCAAAGGAATTGCCAGTAGTTCATGTTGTTTTTGGAAGGAGGTTTCCCATCTGACACTTTCTTTCTTTCTTTCTTTCTTTCTTTCTTTCTTTCTTTCTTTCTTTCTTTCTCTCTCTTTCTTTCCTTCTCTTCTTTCTTTCTTTCTTCCTTCTTTTTCTTTCTTTTCTTTCTTCCTTATCTTCCTTTCTTCTTCTTTCTCTCGGTCTTTCTTTCTTCGCTGCGGGGGTCGTCGGATGGATGGCGCGGGATTACTTCCTTCCTGCTTCCTTCCTTTCTTTCTTTTCTTCACTCTTTTCTTCTTTCCTTCTCTCTCTCTCTCCCTCCCTCCCTCCCTCCCTCCCTCCTTCCCTCCCTCTTTTCCTTTCATTTGTTAATCTATGGCTTTTGGCAATATGTTTATATGACATATATTTCCCAACCTCATTAGAAAATAACACACACACGCAGCACAGCACAAACTTGGATGGAGGAAGTCTCAACGAAGAAGAGTTATAGGCAATTAATGGTTGCTGAAAAAGAATCAGTCTTCTCCAGGGAGGAGCCCTTTAATAGGTGAGCTAATCGCAATAAGTCAGCAACACTATAGGAACACTAAATGAGCTCTATAGGGGTGTGTGTGTGTGTATCTAAAAATTAAGAGGGCATGAATTTGAGAAGAACATCAGAAGAATTGGAGGCAGGAGAAGGAGGAGGAAGAGAATGATTTAAATACATTACTCATGTATGAAGTTCTCAAAAAATAAATAAAAAATTAAAAAAGAATGAGCGGAAATAAGACATCATTGGACCCTCTTCAAAAGTGTTAGCCACTATTATGATCATGTTAACACATGTTGATAATATGAATATCATATTCTTAAAGTTATAGAATATGACTGATAGATAATGTCTGGGGCCTATCTTACTAGTGAAGTAGTATGTAATCTAAAATAAAAACAAGCCTATTTATCCTTAAACATGGCAAATGGTTGTGACTCAGGGTAGGTTTTTCTATGAAGACAACCCTTGAATAATTGTTGAAGAAGAGGAAATTTCCTTCATATTTCATGAGAATAATCTTGGCTTAGTATTAGTAGTGTTATTAGCGGCATTAGGTCTATCTAAACATGCATATGAAATATATATGCATATTTCAATTCAAATATATACATTTTATGTATATATTTGAAAGGGGGTATAGTTGAAATTGAGGTTTGGATTTATTGAGCATGCAGTAGAAGTCTTGAGTGGGATGCGTTGGGAGAGTGGTATGCAGCAAATGAAACCGCTCAGAAACGTGTCAGGCGCTAATGGCTGCCTAGTCGAGCAAGTATAGCACTGGTGATTTTTTTTAGTGTGTGGTCTGTCCCTGGAGAGTAGTGCTTTATTCTCAGCCTGAATCTACTCTTAATGGCCTCTTTTTGGTTTCTCCTTTGCCACATGGTTTTAGATACAATCTAGGCTCTGCAAGAGAGCCCCATACCAAGGCTTCTAGATGGGAACATAAGACAGCTACTTTTGATGGAAATATGCCTGGCTTGCATGATGCAATGATTTAGTTAATGATGTTCAAAGCACTAAACTACCATGAGCCCTAACAGTTACAGGAACTGAGACTCTGTGAAGAACATTGAAGTAATGGAAATCCAATAAAAAGCAAAGTTGAATTGGCTTAGATAAGGGGGAAAAGGGAGATATCAAAGAGAAGGCTGGGCTCATCTGTTTAGTTGACCTACCATAAACTTCAAGAAAAATCTGCAAGGCCCCAACACCATCTTTCATCCTGAAGTGAAAATAGATTGGATGAGGAAGATTATCACTGTGACTTCTAGAGACCGTGATTTGTTTCTGCTGTTACTGAGTTTATAAAAAGAAACTGTGCTCTTCCAAATGACTCATTTATGGGCTTCCACATTGGGGCTCGTCTCTAAGATTTTATAGCATGTGAACATAAAATGTCCCATCAGGATGACTGTCACTTTTAGGGGCTGAGTAAAATGTAATATCTCATGAAGATTATGGTCACATTGAAGTTATTTTTGATAGCCTTTATTTCGTTGGCCTTTTTAGCTGCACTCTTAGGTATATAGGCCATTGATGTTGTGAAAAATGAGTAGTTTTTCTTATAAATTATGTGGGATTTGGCGTTCATGTCAGCTCTTTTTTAGACAAGTATCTTTCCAGATTGAACGGCCTGAGGTTTTTTTGCTGACTTGCTTTTCTACCAGAAATGAGGGTAGGCACTTGGAGATGGTTAAGCAGCCATGGCCCGAACGGAAAACTGTCAACGGGCAGGGAGGTCCCTACTTCCTTCTCAGTGCTATTAGGACAAGCCTGCCCATTCCCACTTCTGCCTAGCTTTGAACAGGGGCTGGGATTTGACAAAGTACTCGTGCACAGCTTCCACTTTGTCTAAAAGGATAGGAGAAGAGAAGGAGGGAAGGAGGGAAAGGGAGCAAGGTCACGTGGCCTGGTCTCTCTCGTGGTCGTTGTGATTGTCAAAGCCTCCATCAGAGGCATGTGACTGTTAATGGAAAAGCCAGTGAACATCTGAAACTACCCACCATCACGAACCACTACCTTCCACACAGAGCTGCCTCGCTCCTTCCATCCCTTTATTTTTGGGGATTAAATCCAGGGCCCTGTGGATGCTAGACCAACACTCTACCACAAAGCTGCATCAACCCTTTCTCTCCCTTTTCTTAAGCCACCGGGATCACAACACTGCTTTGGGGTGCTGTTCCTTGCTGGCTTTTGGAAATGTATGAACTTTATATGGACAAGAAGTTGAAAAGGGGGAGAAAATAAGCTTTATTCATTAGAACACAACAACAAAAATATTAGACAAGCAAAAGAACCAGGAAGTTCAGGACAGAGTTTGGCCTAGTGAAGGTGGTGGTGGAGGGTGGGAAAGGTTATGAAATGGAAGAGGGAGATTTTACCCCCCAATTCTGATGGTGTGAGTTGTGAAATAATCATATCTCAAATGAGAGAGAGGGAGACTGGTTTTAAAGGAGCACGTATATAAAACTTTGTGTCAAGCATGTTTCTAAGGCATCACATAGCAGAGACGTTCTTTTATTTTTATTTTTAGCCAACAATTCTCTATAATGAATTCTACTGTTTCAATACGGCACTTGTCACATAGGTGTAGGCCCTGAGTATCACCGAGAAACTAGGGTTACTTAGGTTTCATAGGTGACAAAGAGCAAAATCAAGATGTGCATCCAAGGGTCTGGCATCAGAGTTTGAGCCCCTTCTCACCACTCTGCTGCCCTATGACCTTCACCATGTTCTGAAGTTCTGGGGCTCCAGAGCCTGTCAGCAGTCAGTGAGACTCGAGAGCTGGTGGGCTGCAATACCAAGTCCTTCCTGTGTCCAGGATACTTCCTACTGCGTGTGTTCAATTACAGAAAACACAACAGAGAAGACGCGGAGCTGGTGCTTCTCCAGCACTGTGCTGCTAGCCATAGACACTCTTCATTTTCATGTGTGATGATGGGTTGCATCCTCTACTTTCTACTCTCCGTCTCATCACATGCACGCGCGCGCGCGCACACACATACACACACACGCACACGCACACGCACACACGCAAGCACACATGCACACACACACACACACCACAGTTAGTTTCCAACTGGCATATTACCCCCAAAATGATGGGTGTTAAATACTTATGGCGATATATCCCTTGGGAATTTCTTGCCAGGAAAGGGTATGTGGAGTTTTTACAGCTTTATCCGGATAGTCCTTATTTCAGACTCGTTGTAGCAATTGCCTACTTGGATCTTGGCCCAACCGCACAGAGACAGCTCTGCGGATAGTGCAAGACTGTCCTGGAGTGTCCGTTCAATTCTGCAGCAGAGTGTGGCCCTCCGCAGTGACTGAGGAGAAAGCACGCGAGCCAAAACACATGAGCTCTTGAGCGCAGCCTGTGTTGTCCCCCCCCCCCCCGACCCCTCAACACCCCCCACAACCCCCCTCCGCGCCTCAGCTCTGTGAAATCAAAGTTTTGAGGCGCCACAGGAGCTCTTTCAAACTGTCCTGGCCAGCTTGCTGCAGCCCAGATGTTGTTCCAGTCCCCGGCTGCAAGCTCCCATCATCGCCTGACCTGACCGACTGCGTGCCTGCAGACCCGCCCCCTCGGCTGGCACTGCTCTGTAGATGTTGCAGATGCCACCGCTCGTTTCTTTGAAGTCTGTATGTTTTTTTAAAAAATACCCCTTTCGACAGTTTTGGCCCAGCTTCTTATTATATAAGCTGATCTGTTGGAACATCTGTCACTGTGTGGCTTCGGTCCCCATTCTCCACTGAAGTGTAATAACTTGACGTTAATAAATAATGAGGCGATGGTGAGTTTAACACATATATTAGGAGGCACTGGGGCCAAGATGGCAGACTTTCATCTTTCAGGAAGACCAGCCTAGATTAAACAAACAAGGGGATTTCAGCTAGGGCCCAGGCAAACAGTCCCAGCTATTGCTCACTTACCGAATTATAACGTACCTTGTATATATGATTGTCTCTTCATTGAACAACTTTCACAAGGTCAACGAGAAAGGATGAGGCTTCATAGCTGAGGATGTAGTATTACGATATAATTTTCAGTCTACACTTCCTGCGCAACTGCTTCTTGCAACCCACTGTTCCTAGAGAGAGTATTTTCTTAGTAGTCTTGTGTTGGCCCTTTCATGAAGAATAAATGGTTAAGTACCCGGCACTGCAACTCTTGCCCCACTGTTTTTATGAAGAGTCACAGAATATCTGGTATGTAAAAATGTTTTGCCATGTGCTGGTGAATGCACTTCGGGAAAATAGAAAAAGAGGTAGAATCTGCTCATTTCTTGGAATGAAATCCAATATTTTTGAAATTCAAATTCATTTCCATCTATTCCTCTCCAAAGATAATCTAAAACCAAGGCAAACAACCCAGAGAAATGGCAAGTGGAATGTGTTTCCGGCCTTTGTTCTTCATTCTGCAGATGCAAAAATCCGTACACCCTTGCCTTTGTTTACATGCCCCAGACTGCCTATCTTTCACATCATAAATGCTCGCTTAAGTAGGGACAGCTCTGTCTGGTTTAGCTTGTATAATCCAGCTTTGTGTCATGCATACTGATGCTTCATAAACGTTTAATGGTAGAGGAAACAGTGCTGGAAGTGAGGTTGGCTGGTATTATTCCCATTCAGAAGTGAGGGAGTGGAAGAAGACAGATGAACTGCCTGAAAGCCTGTTGTGGAGGAAGGTTGAGTCTCTGGACTTGGCCTGCTTTCTTTGGATTTGGGACTGGAACTCAGGCTTGATGCAAAAGCCACAGCCCTCTGGGGAGCCCATATTTTAAGGTAGAGATGATCTAGAAGCCAAGAGTAATAATTAAAACATGAGAAGATCAGCTCAAGTCAGAAGGTATTGGTGGCAAAGTGAAAAGTTGGTGTGTGTGTGTGTGTGTGTGTGTGTGTGAGAGAGAGAGAGAGAGAGAGAGAGAGAGAGAGAGAGAGAGAGAGAGAGAGAGAGAGAGAGAAAGAGAGAGAGAGGCAAGAACATTTCTTTATAGGAACGAAGTCCAGTGACTCCTCTGGTCCCTTTAGGGAGTGCTTCTGCTTCTACCATGGTTGACTCCGGTTATGGGAAAAGGCACTTTCACCCTCTTGGCAACAGTTCTATACAGTCTGGCAAGTTCTTAGATATAAAGACTATGACGTATGACAGAATTGATCACAGAGACAATTTCTCCTGCTCACTCTCATCTCTGTAGTTGATCTGTGTGAACGTGAAATAGCGAACACATACACATCCTCTGTCTTCACAGACATGACCTACTTGTATTTCTTTGAACTCTCCATGCAGGTTCTTATATAGAAATTGGTTTGTTTTGAATATAATCTTTTCCATTAATGCTATTATAGTACAAAAATACTTATGTCTTTTTTTTTTTTGGCTTGATTCAGTATAAAATCATCAGTTACCTTAATGTGCCTACTTGCAGACAACTAAAATACTGGATAATCTTCATATCCAGTTTATTTCTGCAGTTAAATACTCAGGATGAAAAAGAATAGCTGAGTTGCTGATGTTATGGTAATTTAGCTTATTTGTTTTGTCACGTGTCTGTAAACAATTCATGACTTTAGGACTCATGTAGAAGAGAAAAATGATTTCAGAAATATTAGCATTTTGTTTTAGTGATTTTTGTTAGTTTCTCCCTTTTCTTATTGTCAGAACCACAGGTTTCTTTTGGGAATTTTTTTTGTCATTGCAGACACCCTCAAAGCTCTTGGGGACCATGGGAACACTTGCAGCTCCAGAGGCAGAGGTGAAGGGGAAGCCTAGCCCAAAACCTTGTTTTGTAAGGCGTGTCCCCCTTGGTTTAAAGGCGTGGCCCCCTTGGTCTAAAGGCGTGTCCCTCTTAGGCGTGTCCCTCTTAGGCGTGTCCCCCTTAGGCTAATATTGACTTATAAAATCTTGCGGGCCTGTGGCCCGCCCTCTCTTTGTTTTCCTGCCCTCCTCGCTGGAACCTTGGATTTGTAAGTTCCCTTTCCTTTCCTTTATTAAAATTGACATATATATATATTAAAGCTTGTCTGGTGAATCATAACTGCCGATCAACCACGCACCTTCATTTGGCGTCCAACTAGGGCATTTGGGAGCCTTCAGCTCCAGTTCCCACACTGCGTGGCAGGGATTCGGCCTTGGGCTCTTGATTGCTTCAGAGCAGTTTCCCAGACTAGCCTGTCCGAGCCCCGCTTGTACGGAGCAAAGGACGTGTGTGTGTGTGCGCGGGTGACTCAGTCCGAGCTCGCTAACCCCTCAGGCAGCACCAGTCCCGGCTGAGTTCGGCCTGGGCCCTGACCTGCCGGAGACTAGCGGTTACTGCCGGAGTCCCAACATTCGAGCTCCGCCTGTACTGCAGACTCGGTTTGGCCGAGCGGTTATTGCCCTAGCGACCTACTGGCAGGGAACGGTCATTTCAGGTAAAATTTCTTTTGATTAAAAAAAAAAAAAAATGTCTGACCATATCACCGTTGAAAGCTTCTGCAATCTATTTAATTATACTATGGTAGAAATATTACAGGACACATATGATATTCCCATAACTTGGATGTTTATAGGGCTTGCAATTTTTCTCGTATTTGGTTTCTCCCTTACATGGTTTGAAAATAGAAAAATGATAAAGTCCTTACAGAATGAAACCAGGATTCTTAGGACAGAGGTTGAATGCTTAAGAAAGGGCACAATTGTTTTGAGTGACAACTTTAAGTCGGTCGAGGTATTTGCAAAAACAATTCAGACTGACACCAAGAAAGAGTTTGAAGGTCTCAAGGAAGGGAATAGGGCTTTGTCTGATATGACTCGGTCAAATGAGCAAAATTTAGAAAAACTACAGTCTGATATTAAGGAGAGATTCATTGCTGCGGAGGAGAGAACAGCTGATTTGGATCGTAAACTTCAGTCCCTGTCTGAAACATTATCAGAGAGAATTAAAACTGCTGAATGTGAAAATCGGACTTTGTCTAAAGGATATGACAGATTGGCTGACAGATTGTCAATACAAGAAGGCACAATTCATGCCATGAAAATTCTATCCAAGGATGAGATACTAACTCTACTGGACAAACTTCATGTTTTGGAATCCTCCATGAAGGCCTTGGAGCATAATTCTGGACAGGAGATCCAGGCCTTACAGAAGGGAATAGTAAGCAGATTAGAAAAGATTGAGGAAATTATAGAACAGGAGCAAACGGTACAAAGGCGAAATTTAACTCCGTCAATGAGTAAAACTCTCCGGGATAATTTCCATAAAGTTCTACCTGCCTTTCCAATAGTAACGTCAGAAAAGGTGACTGGTTCCAAAAACCCTAAAGTCATCAAGGAATATACATGGGAACCCGTCCGTATGAATGATCTCAAAGAAATTAAACAAGCTATTATGAACTTTGGGCTACATTCGTCCTTTGTTAGAGAGATGCTCAAAACTTGGTCTATAAGCAATAAGGCAACGCCCCATGATTGGGTACAATTAGTATCAGCTGTTCTAGAGAGTGGGTCACAATTAAATTGGAAATGCATGTTCAGACAAGAGGCTAAACTTTTAGAACAGCAGGAAAGAGCAAAGGGAATTGAGATCTCCCTAGATCAAATTCTAGGTGAAGGACTTTTCTCCGATCCTCTGGAACAAGCGAATTATGATGAACACACCTTATCCATATGTACTACAGCAGCCTTAAAGGCTTGGGACAGAGTTCAAGACCCAGGACAGAGACTGGAATCATATATCAGAGTTAAACAGGGTCAGAGAGAACCCTTTAGTGATTTTTTACAAAGGCTAACTAAAGCTGTACAGATAGGGATATCTGACCCAGAAGCAAGACGTATAATAATTGAATCTTTGGCTTATGAGAATGCCAATGTGGAGTGTAAAAGGATCCTGGGGCCTTTAAAGATGAGATCAGCGCCCTTGGACGAATGGGTCTTACATACAATGAATGTTGAATCATTTGACTATGGCACTGAAGCATGGGTAGAAGAAGCAATTTCTAATGCAAAAAGGAGACATCAAGTTACCAAATGTTTTAACTGTGGCAAGATGGGACATATTAAAAGGAATTGCAGACAACGGATTTTCAGAAATAATAATAATAATAATAATAATAATAACAACAACAACAACAACAACAATAATAATAATAATAATGCCTCTTCTAGAAATAACAGACGTAGGAGGACTCAGCCTTCAGGTATATGTAGGAGATGTGGAAAAGGCAGACACTGGACAAATGAGTGCAGGTCAACAAGAGATAGACAAGGCAACCTGTTGCCACTGGGAAACTCAATGGGGGGCCTCTCGCAGGCCCCCATGGCGAATGTGGTCCAGTCATTTCCAGTTACTGCCGAGAACATGCCTCGTCAAGAAAATTAGAAAGCCCCATGCCTGCTGTTAAAAGCAAAAATGGCCTGAAAGATGAGTTACGTGTATTTTGGCAGACTTTTATAAATGAACAAAGACCAAAGTTAAGAGTATGTGTAAATGGCATTTTTATTACTGGCCTACTGGACACAGGTGCGGATGTAAGTATCATTACTCCAGAATCTTGGCATCCGCATTGGCCTCTTCAGGATGTAAATGTTCAGTTCCTGGGAATTGGAACCCTATCTCAAGTAAGGCAGAGCACGAGATGGGTTGAATGCATAGGGCCAGAAGGACAAAGAGCAAAATTAAGGCCATATGTAGCCAATATTGCAGTGAATTTATGGGGCCGTGACCTGTTGCAGCAATGGAATACCCAAATTAACATTCCTGCTGCTTCTAGAGCCTATATCACTGAGGGAAATATTAAAAGATATTACAGAAGGCAGAAACCGGCTGTTCGGGCTGTACAAGAATGCAAAGCAATTGATGGCCCTTCAGAGATACGAACAGCACTGCCTCTAAAATGGTTGACTGAGAAACCAATATGGACAAAGCAATGGCCTTTAGCTGAGGAAAAGTTGCAGGCTTTAGAACAGCTGGTACAAGAGCAATTAGATGCTCGACATATAGAAGAATCTACCAGCCCTTGGAATTCTCCTGTATTTGTTGTTAAGAAAAAATCTGGTAAGTGGAGAATGGTGACAGATCTCAGGGCTATCAATAAGGTTATTCAACCTATGGGCTCTCTGCAATCTGGAATTCCTCTGCCATCTTTATTACCAAAAGGATGGCCTCTCATAGTAATTGATTTAAAGGATTGTTTCTTCACTATACCTTTACAAGAAAAAGACAGAGAAAAGTTTGCCTTCACAGTGCCTACTTATAATAACTCTCAACCTACAAGGAGATACCAGTGGACCGTCCTCCCACAGGGCATGTTGAACTCTCCCACCCTGTGCCAATATTTTGTAAATCAACCATTGCAAATAATACGCAAGCAATTTCCCAAGTCGATAATTTATCATTACATGGATGATATTCTGTTATCTGATTCAAACATGGCTACTTTAGAAAGACTGTTTGAAGAAGTAAAAATACTTTTACCTAAATGGGGATTGCAGATTGCTCCTGAAAAAATTCAGAGAGGAGATTCTGTTAATTATCTAGGTTATAAAATAGGTTTACAAAAAATTAAGACACAAAAAGCACAAATTAGGAGAGATCGGTTACGGACTCTCAATGACTTTCAAAGGTTGTTAGGAGACATTTCCAGCTTACGACCAGCTGTTGGCATAACACCTGATATGATAATTCATTTAAATAAAACCTTGGATGGTGAAAAAGACTTAAACAGTCCCAGAGAATTAACAGCTGAAGCAGAAAAGGAGCTGAGAATGATTGAAGAGAAATTACAAGAGACACATGTGGACAGGGTGAATCCAGAGCTCAGTTGTATTCTCGTCATATTGCCTTCCAAAATTTCTCCTACAGGAATTTTAATGCAGAGAGATGATATTATCTTAGAATGGATCTTTTTACCCCATAAACCAAGTAAGAAAATAAAAACTTATGTGGAAAAAGTCTCTGAATTAATTATAAAAGGCAAATTGAGACTTCGTCAACTAGCAGGCATAGACCCAGCAGAAATTATAGTTCCTTTCACTGCTGATGAACTAAAAAAATTGTGGGAAGATAACGAACCATGGCAAAGAGCTTGCGCTAATTTTTTGGGAGAAATCAATAACAACTATCCAAAAAGCAAGAGGCTTAACTTTATAAAGAGAACTTCTTGGATTCTTCCCCGAATCATCCGTGATGCTCCAATAACTGGAGCACGTACATTTTATACTGATGCTAATAAATCAGGGAAAGCAGGTTACAAATCAGAAGATTTGAGTAAGGTGGAACAAAGCCCTTATGATTCTGTCCAGAAGGCAGAATTATATGCCATTCTTATGGTGGTAAGGGATTTTAAAGAACCGCTTAATATAGTTACTGATTCACAATATGCAGAAAGAGTAATCTTACATATTGAAACTGCTGAATTTATACCTGATGATACAGAACTAACCTCATTGTTTATCCAGGTACAAGACATGATCAGGAACAGGCTTTGCCCTATGTATATAACACACATCCGATCTCATACGGGTCTGCCAGGTCCTCTAGCAAAAGGTAATGCAGAAATTGATCAATTGTTGATTGGTAGTGTGCTGCAGGCCTCTGAATTTCATAAAAAACATCATGTCAATAGCAAAGGCTTGAAGAAAGAATTTTCTATTACATGGCAACAAGCTAAGGAAATTGTAAAGAAATGCCCTACTTGCTCTTTTTATAACCAAACACCACTGCCTGCAGGGGCTAATCCAAAGGGCACTCAAAGGAATGAAATCTGGCAGATGGATGTGTTTCACTTTGCAGAATTTGGCAAATTAAAATATGTACACCACACCATTGACACTTATTCAGGTTTTCAATGGGCAACTGCTTTAAGCTCAGAAAAAGCTGATTCAGTAATCACTCATTTATTAGAAGTTATGGCCATCATGGGTATACCTACACAAATAAAGACAGATAATGGTCCAGCTTATGTCTCTAGGAAAATGAAACAGTTTTTTGCTTATTACAATATTAAGCATGTTACAGGTATACCATACAATCCTACAGGTCAAGCAGTCATAGAAAGATCAAATAGAACTATAAAGGATATGTTAAACAAACAGAAAGGGGTGGAAAATACCCCTAGAAATAGGTTACATAGTGCTTTATTAACCTTGAATTTTCTCAACGCTAATGAGAAGGGGACAACGGCTGCAGAAAGACATTGGATAATGGAAAAGTCTGCTGAATTAAATCAACCAGTTTATTTCAAGGATGTGCTGACCTCGCAGTGGAAGCCAGGAGATGTGCTGCGTTGGGGAAGGGGTTTTGCTCTTGTCTCCACAGGAGAGGAAAAATTGTGGATACCGTCAAAATTAATAAAGGTTCGGTTTGAAGAGAAGAAGCCCCTTGGAGAAGAAAAATAATTCATTCACAAGGATGATGATCATACTGATGGTAAGAAAAGCATATAGGTTGGGGGCAGGGTTCTTTTCTTATCTCCACAGGAAACCACTCATCTTCAAAGAACTTAAGGGACCCTGGATATTTAAATACTGATGCATGGACACTAGTTACAACCTAATATGGATCAACACAGAACCCGAATATGTTTAGTAAGTATAAAACATTTTTTTTTACATATATACTGTGCCTTTATTTATATGTATATAGAGCTGGTTTTGGAGTTGGACTATGGCTCAGTCCTTCTTCAATTCCAAGCCTGTTTATAAGAGATATCTCAGAGTTTCTGTCTCAGGTCAGGAGCCATGAAATGGGACAGAATAATAATAGTAATAATAATAATAATAATAATAATAATGATGATGATAATGATGATGATGATGATGATACTTGATAAACTTTCTTTGCCTTTCCTCATATCTGTCTGTCTTTATTGTACCTTCCATCGAATATATATGTCTGTATATGTCTTTGTAGATAATGTTTACCTTTCCTGTAACAAACAACAAATTTTCCTTCAGTAATCTTTGAAGTTTCCAGGATGAAGATGGGGCCCCACAACATCAATTTCACCTGGCTACTATGACGTCATGTTTTTTAATAGCGCTAAAATTAGACCTTTTTTTGGTTTTTTTTTTTTTTTTGGTACCAACTACACAAGACAGTTTCAAATGGTGTACAATTTTGACAACACTCTGGCCGGACCTCCTCAAAACACTCAGAGGAAATTACAATTTCCTCGACAAAATGTTATTCTGGGAATTTTACCATCATTTGCTTTCATGGAACCCCCTGAGAAGAACGTCGCCCCCATGTCAGCTAGAAGCAATCTTAGAGGACGACGCCCCCCTCTCCCAACAGAGTTTGCCCTCTGGTTTAGGGACATCATTTGGTAGATGGTATAGGGTTGAGGGGATGGGGGAGGTATTATATGGACTCAGGGGTGTTTAAAAAAAAAAGGGGGGGGAATTACCTGGTTTGATGGGATGATTGGTATTTGTGAATTATTGTTATTAGAAAATTGCATTGGTGTTGATTCTTGTATATTGAACATTGTATGCGAGTATGCTTCTACCTCTATTGTATGAGAGTATGCTTCTACCTCTGTTTAAAACAATTGTTATATTGAGATATTTATCATATTGCAATGTACATTTCTACCTCTGATATTATTTGTATAATGACATTGTTTATGTTTGGGGATATTGTCCTCATTTATTGCACAGTTGTTTTTCAGGTTTTTTAGATACATAGAAATTATATTTAGTATAGATAGTATAATCTTCGACCTCTTTGAAGAGCTGTAGAACATGGCCTTTAATCTAACCTAGAGTTTGATACTTATGAGACACAATCACTCCTGGCAACACCACTCTACTCCCGAGAGAATGTTGAGCACCAAAGACACTCCACTGGGAGCTTGTCTTCTTCTTGGCAGAAGTGGCCTTTAGGCAAAGAAAAAGCCCATACCTCGACCACTGACAGAGTTTCAGAGTATCCGTAAATGGATAAAAACAGGATTGTCTTATCTTGCCAAGACAGGGTTGGACAGTTCTACAAAAAGTTCCTTGCCTTTGAAAAATGTTATGTCAGTTGTGTTAGGCCTTAGCCAAAGTTGGTTGCCTCAACATTGCAAAACGAAACTTTGGGTGACTGCCCAGGTAGTTAGTTGTCTCTGTCATTTGTTGCACATTTTGGAAGTTTCTTGTTTGTACTTCCTGGTTGCTTAAGTAATATTACTTCCCTTCTCAGATCTTTGATGGGGTTGAAGATTAGATAATTGTAGTTACCCTCTACATTATTTAGACTCCTTGAAATAGAATGCTTAGTAAAACTTTTGTTATATGTTTCTTCTTAATATTGTTTGTTGTTTGTAATTTTATATTTATTATTTGTTCCTATTGAATATAGTTGTATTTGGTTTGGTTCTGTCTTATTTAGACAAAAGGGGGAGATGAAGGGGAAGCCTAGCCCAAAACCTTGTTTTGTAAGGCGTGTCCCCCTTGGTTTAAAGGCGTGGCCCCCTTGGTCTAAAGGCGTGTCCCTCTTAGGCGTGTCCCTCTTAGGCGTGTCCCCCTTAGGCTAATATTGACTTATAAAATCTTGCGGGCCTGTGGCCCGCCCTCTCTTTGTTTTCCTGCCCTCCTCGCTGGAACCTTGGATTTGTAAGTTCCCTTTCCTTTCCTTTATTAAAATTGACATATATATATATTAAAGCTTGTCTGGTGAATCATAACTGCCGATCAACCACGCACCTTCACAGAGGTACCTGGTGTGCTTTAGAAATTCCTTGAAGTACTTTAGTTTGCCATCTTATTCCTCAGCTCTTAATTAAAATACAGATAGAATCCCAGAGGCAGAAGAGCTATTTTTGTGAGCACCCTGATTGAGACAAAGTAAAGATAAATTTAGAATTAAAAACTTGAGTCGGTTGTCAAGGACTGTACTTTTCAAACCATGGTCTCTGGGCCTTTCCCAGAGGGGTAGACAGAGACCCTGGCAGTGTCTACCCTTAATGGAGTAGACCGGTGGAGCAGCTGTAGAGAAAGAATACTCTATCAAACACTTATTTATGTGTTTATTTTGTTTGTGTGTGTGTGTGTGGGGTGCATGCCTGCTGCATATTTGGAAGGCCCCTTTGTGATAAGTGTTCAGTTTATTGCTGTTTGAGGGGTGGGCTTGGAAAGTGAGAATGTTGTTGTTGCCATTTTGGTAGACAGTCAGAAACAAACAAACCAAGGAAATCTATAGACTTCTAACAGATGGGTTTTAAAAAGTAGGTCATGTTTTGAGCCCACCAACTTTGATGACATCCCTTGAACAGAAACTGGATTCCTAAGTGTCAGGACAATATAAATGGGGTTCTAAAATGGTCTCTGGATCTGTTACAGCTTCCAAGTACAGCTGGGAAAAAAAGTTGTAGAGCAAGGTCTCTACGGGTTTGGAAAATTAAGAACCATGTTGGGAAACCCTGAATTCATCAATCTGTCCCTTTTTACTTTGATAGAAGAGACTGGAATTGATTCAGTCCTGAGGGAATATGGAGATAATAGAGGGATTGTAGAGGAAAACTGTGTGTGTGTGTATCCCCCCTCTCTCTGTGTGTGTATGTGTGTATCTGTTGCTGTGTGTCTGTCAGTATCTTTGTGTATCTGTGTGTGTGTGTATATGTATGTGCTGTGTATGTGTCTGTATGTGTCTCTGTGTTTGTGTGTTGTGTTTGTGTATGTGTCTGTCTATCTTGGTCAAGGGAGGACCCATTTTCTAGAAATGAGTAGTGTATAGAGGCTACACAGGTGCTTTTTCTGCTTTGACTTAAAAGCCCCTAAAATGCTAGGAGGGCAAGATGTGCAGTCTGTGAGGAGGGGGGAAAATCTAACCCATTTTCTGCCTGGCCCAGGACAGAGTGCACTTTTTGATAACAGAATTATGTACAAGTCAAGTTACTGAACCTGAAGTTCAGGGAAAGAAAGTTCCAAGGCTGTGAGAACTCACAAGATTAAGATAAAGGGCCCTTGTGTATTTTCCACTCCACAGCCCTAGAGAGTGAAATAAATACCTTCTTAGATCCAAGTATCCGTGCTTTCCCAGGCTTCATGCCTCATTGCTGAATGAGAACAATTGGAAAACAGGACATACATTTATACATCAACACCATTTTGCCTGTAGTGGAATGAAGAATGGAGCCCCTCCCTATATCACCCCTTGCTGATTGCCTGGCTGACCCAAGCACCAATCCATCAGAAGTCTGTTTCCCAAACTCAACTACTTCCAAATGCTGTTGAGCTAGAAATACTTCTCTTCATTTTTGTCTTGATTGTAGAGATCTTGTCCTCCCCCTTACAGGCCCCACCTATACCAGAGGGCTAAACATTGAGTTGTTTTATCTTGAATACAATCATTACCAATATGGGAACTTACTTTACTCCTGTCCCCACAAATCCCATCCACACGGTGTTTGACTGGTATATCTGCATTTAAATGCACTTCTGCTCTCCCAGTCCACCTCATCTTGCCTCTTTTCCTTCATATAGAATTTCTGTGGGACAGAACTTAGGCCAATATGGGATGGGGAAAATACTGTGTAGATGATTACAATGCTAGCTAATACTGTGGAACAGTGGTCTTGTACCCTGTAAAGATTTTTCACGTGTATTGGTTTAATAAAATGCTGATTGGCCAGTAGTCAGGCAGGAAGTATAGGCAAGGCAACCAGAACAGGATAATTCTGGGAAGAGGAAAGGCTCAGTCTGTAATCATCACCTAGACACAGAGGAAGTAAGATGAGAATGCCTCACTGACAAAAGGTACCAAGCCACGTGGCTAACACAGACAAGAGTTATGGGCTAATATAAGTTATAAGAGTTAATAAGAAGCCTGAGCTTCTACTAAGGCCAATCAGTTTATGATTAACATAGACCTCTGTGTGTTTATTTGGGACTAAATGGCTGTGGGTTGAATAGCTAACATAGAGGGACCTGGCAGGACAGAAATCTTTTTTTTTTTTTTTTTTTTTTTTTTTTTTAGTAGCTAATGTCTTCTTTATTAGTGTTTGAAACCAAGAAACTTTTTTTAATTATTAAATTTATTTTTTTCATTTTTTTGGTTTATTTTTTTATATTTAAAATTTTCCATCTCCTCCCCTCTTCCTCCCCCTTCCTTCCCCTCCTCGCCACCCATACATAGAGTAGGGAACCCCGATGGCTCCTTGGCCTGAAGAGGGAGGCAGGACAGAAATCTTAATGAATACTTAATAGAGAAATACTGTGAATACACAGAGCTGCTTCTATGCCTGGAATTAATATAAGGAATACTCCTTGTGCTTAAAAGAATGATACCATGAATACACAGAGCTGTTTCTATGCCTGGGATTGTCACAGTGCTTTGCATTTATAAGATGATTTAACATCACAGTGTATCTATGAAGTATATGACGTTACCAGCATCTTATAAAGATTAGCAACCAGACATTTAGAGGCATTAAGGAGCCACCCAAAGTTTTATACTGCAAAGTATCCAAGAACCTGGTGGCTCTGGAGGCTTCATTGTGTCATATGATAAACCCCTTCATCCCATCAGCTTGACTGGCAAATGTTCATTGCTATAAGTCTTATCTGGTTCAAGGCCTCTGGTTTTAGTACACTGTCCTCTCTGGCTCCTCACCAGAGCTCCTCATCCTGTGGACGCCCAGAGTCTTGGAGATCTTGTAGGTATTGTTTCACAGAGCCAGCCCCTTCATGAGCTCCAGAAGGTCCCAAATGGAGTAGATGCTAGGATGGGTCAAACCAGGACCTGTTGCCCAGTTGTGGGCCTGGGTGATAACCAGGCAGGTTAAACTGAGTCACTGGGCCAACTGCCTTAGGTGTAGGGGGGTGGAGTCAGCTCCTCTAGGTGCATCCCCTCAGGGTAGGTTCATCCTTGCCTGTGGTGATGGGTGGGGCCCTCTTTTCTGTGTGCAGGACCAGCTTTCTCACTGCAGTGGCCAGTGAGAGGCGAGGCTAGCTTTCCCAGAGTAGTGAAGGGTGGGGCCGCTTCAGTATAGCTCTCTGATTTCATCTTATGTGATTCCTAAGGCCTTCTGAGGTGACACTGGCCACAGACATCAACATAGACCCCAACTGCGTCTGGACCATGGAACCAGACATGGTCCTTAGCACAACACTTAATGAACCACTGTTTCATTGCTGTGATAAAATCCCAACATAACCAACTAGGAAGCAGAGTTGATTTTGGCTTATGATTTCAGAGGTTTCAGTCGTTGTCAGCTGAGTTCTTTGTTTCTGGTCTTGTTGTGAGTCAAAACATTATGGTCACTAGTCATAAAGAAGTGAGGTTGCTCATCATATGACTTCTAGAAGCAAAGAGAAAGATAGATACAGCCCTCAAAGACATGTCCTCATTGACATACTTCCTCCAATTTGGACCTCCATGTCTAAAGGTTTCTAACAATTCAAAGTATGCCACTGAAATTATAAAGCAATTAGTAAATTAATCCACCAGTTCATAGGTACATGACCAGACCATTCATGATTTAATCATTCATCAATGATTAGATCCACCAGGTGGGGGATAGTGAAGCTTTCAAAATGAGTCACTTCAGAGAGCACTTATTCAAGCCATAGGCAAAAGAATTATTTGTTTCTAAAATTGGGTTGATAGTAATGAATTTTTTTCTACTCAATAGTTTGTATATTTTAGTTTAGAAATGGTGACAAGTCTTTTAAAGAAATACACTCAAACGTGGTCATTATTAGCCTTTCTTGTTAATATGCTAACATCAAATACATAGTTAGGAAATTCAAGTTCCTCATTTTGAGGATCTTAATCGTAGATTCATCTGTTAATAGGGTGTATAGGTCAAAAATGTTTTTAAAATGGATAAGTAGGATCCGCATGTGTGAAGACTGACATTCAAGCATGTGTTACTGAAGAACACAATTCAGATGCAGCTTCCTCTCCCAAGGAAAGTCCCCAGTGATAGCCAATAAGAGTGTGAAGATGTTGGTAAAACAAGTGAAATATGAGAAATTCTGGGTTTCAATGTTCATTTTGTTCTCTTGGAGTCTTAACAAGTCACTCTTAGGAACAAAACTCACCAGGCACGAATAGTTGAGGAGGTTCAGGTCTTTTTGGAATAGATTGTTAGACACCATAAGGAGAGACACGAAAGCAAGAGAGGTCATGATCAAATGCATGTGAGAGTTGGTTCTGGTGACACATACCTGTAACACCAGGTGCTTTGAAGATAGGCAGAGGCTGGCTGGTCATGGGTTGGAGGCCAGGCTGAGCTACATAACAAGAGCGTCTCAGGAAGCAACAAACAAAGAAGGAGGGAGTAATTTGGTCTGAGACAGTCTGGTTAAAAATAAACTGAGGGTGTCAGCCTGCTTGTGGGGAGTCACTTCACAGTCTGTGAGTACAAGAAAGCAACTTTAGCAGAAACAATTTGTGTTTGTCAGTTAAATGACAATAAATCTGGGAAAAACTGAGTACCGTTGCTAACTTCAAATAAATACATAAAGTGCATATTCAATGAAATAATGAAATTATCAAAAATTAATGTTCCCAATTATTGTTTTTTTTAATAGATAGATATTTTTGTTTCATTCTGATCTTAGACTTTGCAGAACTGAATTACTTCTGGGTTATAGGTGCCCACTGATGACCAGCAGGGGCAGATCAAATGTTCTCTGCAGGACCATTTCCCTCAGTTAAAGCTGCAGAGAGCAGAGAGTAATGTTAAACCACGAGTTCACATGCAAAGATTACAAACATACTAGAAGTTAAGTACAGGGAGGAATAAACAACAGATTTGGATTGCTATGAACAATTACATTTGAAACATTGAACAAAATGAAGAATGCAAGTCAGAAAGAGCATAGAACAGTAGAACAGTTACAACAACAAAACCTTTAAAAATTTAAGTTTTAGTAGTAATTGTGTGTTGCAATTTTTACAAAGACCCAGTGGATGATTCAAAATAACAGACTAGACACAAATGAAAAAGGAGTCAGTACAATGGAAAATTATCTGTTACTCAGAAGGCAGCCAGAGTGGTGGTGTGAAGCATGTTAGGAAGACTGGGTTGTATAGAAAAGGGACACAACCTCACACATATTCAAGGGGGGTTTCAGAAGAGATCAGAGAAGGAGTAGAAGCAACAGAAAACAAAGCAATGATCATGAACTCTACAAAACTAGTAAGTGGTACGATTGTACATTTCAGTAAGTAAGGAAGGCATAAGCCAACCAGGATAAAGGAAAAGAAATCCACCCTAAAAGCATCAGAGAAAATATTTCAAAACCCGAGGGAAGAAGCAAGTGTAGAGGGCAGTGAAGGGGAAGGTAAGCCACTGAATGTGGAAGAGCAGAATGGCAATGGAATCCAGGCCAGGTTTGGCTACATACAAAACAAAAGAGAAAAAAAGCAATGTATCAACAAAAGACTAGGATTTGACCTTCTCAACACAAATGAATGGCTCACGTTTGCCATGAGGAGTGTGCCAATTATTCTGATCTGATCATTACACCTAATACACATGGCTTGAAATATTACACAGTGCCACAACCTCACATATCAATTAAAATGAGAATATTTTCAAAGTTCCAAGAAACAATATGTGATACCATATGATATTTTCTACGCTGACTCTCCCCATCTATTCAAAAAGTCACCTATTGCAACCTATTAAATTGACCTAATAATCTAAAAGCCATAACCCACAGTTTGAAAAATATCATGTGAGACCAATCTTTTTAATTAAAGGAAAGGAACAAAACAAAAACCAGAAGCTCAGAGGCTGAGGTCAGGTGATAGTTGTTGGTTTTGTTCTTCTCTTAGGGTAAGCTGCATCTCTGCTAGAATCCTTTGGGTTGGGGATGAGTGGAAGAAGGGCACATGCCATGTTTATGACTCTGCCTTGCCTGCTTCCTTCTGCCAGGCCCTTGCCAGGCTCACTAGAGAATAGGGCCTAGGGCCAAGGCCCCCAGAGTCAGTGGAGGTCTTTGGAGTCTTGATTCAGGAATGCGTGGACTTGAAGACTGACTGCATTTTTTTCCTACATTAGGCAATTTGGTTTCAAGGAAACCAAGCCAGTGCAGAATGTGAGGTGAGCTCGGCCTTGCCCCTTCATTTATCTTCCTTTAATCAAACAGACTAAACGTTTTCATTGGAGAGAGACGGTTGTTATCCTTGGCTTGCTTGTGTCTCCAGAGGTATTTTTCTTAGGAATGTGTTAATAGCTGCAAAAATCTTAACACGTCTTCATGTGCCTCTCACGTTAGGAGATTCCTCTTAGTTGTGGGAAAAGTGGTTGTCAGTTAGCCTCGTATTTAAGCAAAATCAAAATGTTTCTGACAGGTCGATTAAGTTCTTCAAATGAGCCGTCTTTAAGCAACATGCAGCTGGAAGGTTCAGAAGGAGAGACGTTTTTCTTGCCAACTCTGATTTCTTCAGCCCTCGTTCACTTCCAAGGCAGTTGAGCCCAAATAATGCTTAACTTCAGGCCCAGTGGAAGCCAGACTCAGGAGTTTCCAATTTCAAGGTTCTGTCCCATTTGCTGTACTAAACAAGTTTCCTTTTGTTTTGTTTGAAGAAATTGTAGCATTTAAATATCAATTTAAGGAATAAATAGGAAGTATATTGTGTAAAAAGCAGTTTCAGAGGAAGGCGGCAGGCAAATGTTCAGTTGAAGGAAGGGGATTCCTAAAAGTAGCTATTTGTTTTTGTTACCCTTCTCAAGTATATTTTTAATGGAATTAAGAGATAGGGCAGAGTATTTCTGCATTGGGGAGTTTTGTGATATGAACATCTGGCTTCAGCTAAGGTTGCAAATTCCTGTGTGTTGTATTGAAAGAAAGATTTGTTGTTGAACTCAAGAAAGATCTGCTGGCAAAGGGGTGTCCCTGTGCCTGGAGAGAGAAGCTAAACAAGGCCCTTCTTCCTCTGAAGGCTGTTTGAGAGAGATTCCTGCTGTTTCCTGCTCAGGTATCAGCATGCTTTCTTCCTAGCACCTAGCCCCCCTCCCAGTGCTGCTGCTGTTTTCTCCTTCTTCTTTTCCTTCTCCTCTTCCTCCTCCTTCCTCTTTTTCCTCCTCCTCTTCCCTCTCCCTCCCTCCATTTCCCCCTCCTCCTTCTTCCTCTTTCAAGGAGAGGGACAAGAATAGTATGGGATGAATGACAGCTTTCCCCAGAACAAGCTTCTCCCCCATTCTTAAATGACATTACTTTTGTGTACCTTTGGAAGTACATTAAACGATCACTTAGCAGGTATGATTCACAGGGCATTTCTGGAACCATCTGAAGTCAGTGTGTTCGTCAGCCCAACAAGAATAAGCTCAGTCTGTGAGCCGCTGGACTGCAGGCTCGTCCGGTGCAGTTTTCATCTTCATTGTATTCAAGAGCTGAGCATGTCTAGTACTATACTCAGTAAATATTCCAATAAAAAAGAAAACAACAGTTAATTGATCTAAGTCATACTGAGCTGTTTTCTTAAAGGATGTGCCTTTCTGTTAGATAGTCTGCTCGCAGAATGGATTTCTTGTGCAATCACTTGGTTTCCGAAGTCAGAAAGTAGGGTATATACAGAGACGTACATTAGAGCCTTCAATTTCAAGACTCAAGCTGGATCCAGAGAAAGATAACATTTCTGAATGAGATGTTTGCATTCTCCTCAGGAAATGAAGTTCTTTGGCTGGGCCTTCAGCTCGTTCAGTATCCCTAAGTGGCCCCGACCCAGACAAAAGACGTGGCCTTTAAAGAGGTTTTCATGCATCCGCTAGTTATCCTGCAACCTGGCTCCACAGCCTATTACTGAAACTTCTATGGCCTTGGGCAGGTCAGGAAATAGTTTTAATTTGCTTAGGTCCTAAATTATAGACTGTGCATTTGCAGTTGTTTCGAAGTAGTCAGCAAAGGCATAGTTTTCAACAGGTTTTAAAGGAGGAACTTTGGTTCACAGGTTAGAGTGCTTTAAACCATTGCAAAGGAAACTGAAATCTGACATTTTCCTGCCCCGAGGAACGGTAGAGTTGAGCAGTATCCAAGGACAGTAGTGCTCATCCCCATCCTGCGTTAGACTCCTCATCAGAACACATCAACTTTTATGTTACCTTTTTTTTTTTTTTTTTTGGTGTAATAGAGACACTATTCAGGCAACATATATCAAACTAGCCCAACAAATTGTTCAGGATTTAACATAACAAGAGCAGACAGTGATCTTTGCGGCCATGTGTTGGGCTTCTTCTGGGGGCTGTCACTTCACTGTGGCATGTATAGATTTAAGTAAGGAGCTGATAAATATGAACTCAGAATAAGCACTGATTCTACTGTCGCGCTTTGGAGTCAACGGATGTGTGTTCCGTGGTTCTCACTTGTCCAGTCTGCAAACATTGCTGTTTCCTAACATTTCCAAGCTTTGTTGTCACTTCTGTCCTGGCAGCTCATGCTTTTACTTTCTTCTCTGTGTCTCTTGATTAACTTGGGGGGGTGGGATTCCTGGGATTTCAGTCACTTGCAACAGACTGATGCTTCTTTGTGATTTAAATGTTTCCTGCAATCCCAGACAGATCCTCCAGGTGGACAAAAGAGCCCGCCTGCTTTGCTAACTCCAGGTAAGTGTTTGGGCGGGTGTTATTTACCAATACACTCCCACAACGTGGGCATGTTGGAAAGAGATGAAAGGTAAGCTTCAGCATGTTTTTTTTTTTTTTTTTTTTTTTTTGAGGCCTCACTCTGTAGCCGGGGCACCATGACCTTGAACTCAAGTTCCTTCAGCCTCTGCTTCCCCAACACTGGCATTACAGACATGCACCAAGACATCCAACTGAGAATTTTACATTTTTAGGCAAAATACATTAACTATTATTAAATTTTTGTTATGCTTTTCAAGAGATTTTATGTAAGACATTCTGGCTGTAGCTCATCTCCACACAGGTTGCTGTTTGGTTATTCAAAAGCTGGCCTCAGCTTTAGAGGAAGCCCTTTTGGTAGTTCTCCCTGACCTGGTACCAGATCTGTTTCTTCCCATGTCTTTTTGAAGGCTTTTCACCTGGATGCTCTTTTCATCACCTGGCCTCTGCTTACAGACTTTCCCCCTTTGTCTCAGTCATTCTCTCCTTACGAAAACTGGACATAATTAGTTTTCATCAATACTCCAGACTTTTAAAAGGTTGTTAAAAGTGGCAACCCCAAGCTGGTACAGCGCCTTTGGATGTTCAGTGTGGCGATTTCTCAGAAAATTAGGAAACAACCTTCCTCAAGACCTAATAATATCACTTTTGGGTATATATTCAAAGGATGCTCAATTGTGCCACAAGGACATGTACTCAACTATGTTCATAGCAGCTTTGTTTGTCATAGCCAGAACCTGGAAACAACCTAAATGCCCCTCGACTAAAGAATGGATAAGGAAACTGTGGTACACTTACACAATGGAGTACTACACAGCAGAAAAAATAACGACAGCTTGAATTTTGCAAGAAAATGGGTGGAGCTAGAAAACATTATTTTGAGTGAGGTAACCCAGACACAGAAAGACAATTATCACACGTACTCACTCATAAGTGGTTTTTAAACATAAATCAAAGAAAACCAGCCTACAAATCACAATCCTAGAGAACAATACGGACACTAAAAGAGACTTACATAGATCTAATACACATGGGAAGTAGAAAAAGACAAGATCTCCTGAGTAAATTGGGAGCATGGGGACCATGGGAGGGCTGAAGGAGGGAGGGGAGAGGCAGGGAGAAGAGCAGAGAAAAATGTAAAACTCAATAAAAATCAATAAAAAAAGGAAAAAAAATTGGCAACTCCTGTTTTCGCAGCTTGGAAACTATGAGTTCTAAACATATTTTAAAGAGAAAGGCCTCATAGTAAACTTTTTTTATTTTTTAAGGTATAATACCCAAAATAAATTCATGAAATAATATTAATAGGTCCCCACATTATCTGCTTGCTATCAGACTCTAGATTATATAAACTTTAGATTATACACATCAGTTTTGAACTGAATGACTAACATTGTTGACTTTACTGTTCTTTATGCTAGACATTAGTCATAATATTATCCTATAGTGTACCAACTAAAGAAAATTCTTTCCTTGGCTCTCATTTGGGACAAATCATAATACTCCTCAGAATTATTATTTTTGACTGTGTCATAAGTGATACTCAAGAAGGCGCCCATAAAAGTTAGATATTAGTAGAAAGTAATAAAAAATGAGAGTGAGCCTGGTGTCACATATCTGTAATCTCTGCTACTAGGGCAACTAAGAGAACAGGATTACAAAATTAAGGCCAGCCTGAGCTCTTTAGCAAGATCCTGTCTCATAAGGAAAGAAAAAAACAGCCGCAGTGTGACTTGGCTGTACAAGTGCTTATATCATGTGAGGCCCTGAACTGAGTATCTGTTACCGAAAGAGAAAAAATAAACCCAACCTAAAACAAAACCTTAATAGCTAGAGTGATCCTGAGCAAAAGGAGTGACTCTGGGGGTACCCTTGAAGCTATACCACTGCCCCATAGTGCTAAAAACAGTATGGTTCTGGTACAAAAATAGCCCACTGAAGTACAGTAGTTCCCAGGGATAAACCCAGGTAACCTCAGCCAAAAGATTCTTGACAAAGGTGGTGCCAAAAGTATATTTTGGTGAAAAGATATGCCCATTAACAAGCAGTGCTGGGAAGACTGGATACTCACATGTAGAATAAGGAAAGTTGAGTCTCACCCCACTAAAACATTGACTCAGAAATGGATAAAAGATCTTAATAAAAAGAAATGAAAATCTGGAAATACTAGAGAAAATTGTATGGAAGATTCTCAAGATACAGGATAGGCAATGACCTTTTGCAAAAAAAAAAACCAAGTCCTGCATAATTCAAGGAATGATAAGAACTGACAAACAGGATCATGTTAAATTAAAAAGATTCTTCGTAGCCAAAGGAAACAATCAGCCTACAAAATGGAAGTCTTTTCCAGTTTTCCCCCTGCTAGCAAATTAGCATTCAGAATATATAAAGAAGTTAAAAATATTAAATGCCAAAAAATCCCCAAAGAATTCAGTCAATAAATGTGCAAATGAAATTGAGCAGACAGTTCTCAGAAAAAAGTAAAAATGGACAATAATTATATGAAAAAAATGTTCAACATCACTAACCACCAGGGAAATACAAATCAAACCTTGCTGAAATTCTGTCTCACCCTGGTCAGAATGGCTATCATTAAGAAAACAATAAAATAACCAATATTGGGAAAGATGCACAGGAAAAAAAATAAACACCCTGCTGGTGGGAATATAAGCTACTCCAGGCACTGTGGAAATCAACATGGAACTTCTTCCAAAAGCTAACTCTATCCTATGACCCAGCTTCTCCTGGGCATGTATCCAAAGGAATCAGCCAGCTTGTTAGAGAGGTATCCACACAGCCCTGTTTACTTAAGCACAACTCACAACGGCTAAGTTATAGAGTCAAGCTAGGTGTCCATCTGCAGTTGAATGGATAAGGAACATGTGGTAGACATACAAAGCGAAGTTTTAAAGTTGTATTTATTATTCTATGTGTGCACTCATATGCCATGGTGCTCATGTGGACGTCAGAGTACGACTTCGTGGAGCGAGTTCTCCATTCACCTCTATGTAAGTTCTGGGAATCAAAATCAAGTCATTGCGCTAACAGGGCAGAGGTTTACTTACTGAGTCATCTTGCTGCCCCTGCCCCGTGAAGTCTTATTTAGCCCCAAAAAGAATAGAACTGTGAGTGTAGTTTCCAGGAAAATCGATGGAGATGGAGATTGTCATGCTAAGCAAAATAAGCTAGTCTCCCAGTGACAAGTCTTGCATGTTTCCGTCATCTGTGGAATCTGAGGCACAGGGTGGGGGTGGGATAAAGTAGAGGAGTGACCATAAAGGCATGAAAGAGAAGAGAGGATAGGAAGCAGAGGGAATCAGAATGGCCACATATAGAAACTGCATAATAAAGCCCTTCCTAAGGCAGGTCTCCTAGAGCCATCTAGGCCCTGGCCACAGTCACTGTCTTTTGTTGGTCAGATGGCTAGTTCGGTTTTCTAGGTGAGGCTCTTTACAGGAAAGCTCCGTTGTCTGCATGTTTCAAAATGTTCAGGGCATTTTTGAAACATCTTTACTGTGCAGAGCTCGGGGTTGGCAGGTCTGGTGGCATATGCCTATAATTTTCGTCCTGTGGAGTCAGAGACAGGAGGATCGCCACAAATTTGAAGCCAGCTTGGTTTAAGTAGTGAGTTCCAGGCCAGCGAGTGCTCATATCTAAATGAAGTAGCAGAAACCAAAATCCAACCAGAGCTCTTATTTAAGTGGTTTCAGATAATTAAAAAAAATAAATGTATTAAAACGTTCTGTTTAGTATTTTTATTGGACTCCTGAGTGTGTGAATGAGTGGGTCTCTGGTTCTAGCACCTTCTCTTTTCCTTCTGTTGGTTTGCCTTGTCCAACTTTGATGTGATCGTTTTGGTTTTATCTTATTATATCTTATTTTGTTATGTTTGGTTGTTACCTCTTACAAGTCTGCTCTTTTCTAATGAGAGACAGAAGGGAGCAAATCTAGACGTAAGGGGAGGTGGTGACGGAATATATTATGTGAGAAAAGAATTTATTTTTAATAAAGAAGAAAATTATATGTATTTTTTTCCTTATTGAGACATTGTTTGTTGACAGTTTGAAAGATCATCCCTCATAGGCTCATATGTGTAAATACTTGATCCCCAGTTGGTGGAACTGCTTGGGAAGGATTTGGAGGTGTGGCCTTGTGGGAGAAGGTATGTAAGTGACTGGTATGGTATGGGCCTGACTTTTCAGATTTCCAAAGCTCACATCATTGTCAGTGTGCTTGTGAGCTGTGCTCCCAGTGGCTACCTTAGTCAGCAGCTGCCATGCCTTTGCTCTACCATGGTGAACCACACCTCCCAAAACTGTAAACTCATTTAAATACTTCGATTTTATAAGTTGCCTTGGACAACAGTGTTTTATCTCAGCCACAGAAACAAAGCTAATGGCTTTTGTTTCTGTTTTGGAGTCAGAAACAGCTTGACTTGGATGACCCTTTGTGAAATAGCCCCACCACTAGGCTGTCATTCTATGTTTTGAGACAGTTTCTTGCTGACTTGGAACTTGCTACGTAACCCAAGATGGTGTTGAACTCTAAATCTTCCTACCCCACTCCCCTCCCCCAATGCTGGTATTGCAGGTGTGCATCACCACACCACACCCACCCAACCCATGTTGTTTGATGTGGTGCCTTGGGTAGACTGTCTTTGTTGGGACAAGAACATTCCTGACTCTACTGACTTTTGAAAGTATTTTTTTCTTAAACTATATATATATATATATATATATAGATATAGATAGATAGATAGATAGATAGATAGATAGATGATAGATAGATAGATAGCTTTAGTTAGGGTTCCTTATTGCTATGAAGAGACACCATGACCTGCAGCAACTCTTATAAAGGAAACAGTTTAGTTGGGGCTGGGCTTTCAGGTTCAGAGGTCTCATCCATTATCATCATGAGAGAAAGCATAGAGGCATGCAGACAGGTATGGTGCTGGCAGGCAGCAGGCCTGAATTGAGCTTCTGAAACCTCAAAGCCTATCCCCAGTGACACACTTCCTCCAACAAGGCCCATGCTGATTCCCACAAAGCCAAAAGTCCTAATAGTGTTTCTCTCTATGGGCCTATGGGGGCCATTTGCATTCAAACCACCACATATATGTTGAACTTTATTGCAGTTTTCTGTATCTGTTAAAGTAGGTATGATATCTTCTTGGTGCTTTTTTTCTATTGTTAAACCTTAAATTATTAAACTTTTTGAATACTCTAATGAATTACCTAACACTATTTTTAATTTGTATATTGAAACTCACATTTAAATGTGCCTTCCTTTTATGTTTTTGATTTGCCATTATTTTGAGAATATAAATCTTGCCATGCGATAAGTTTAATAAGATAAATCAGATTCTCCTCGTTGTCACATTTTCACACTAATTTGATTTTCCTATTACAAACCATTTAAATGTTTTAATTGCATATATTTGCTATGTATGCTGCTGTGTTACATAAAAGACATTTTAATATAGGTACATAATGAACTTTGAGAAAATTCCTTATTATACTTTCTCTTCCTGTCTGTGTGACCATGAGTTTGGAACCATCTATTGACACATGGCAGACTCACCATTGCATATACAACTGAAGGCAGTGAGTCCCACTCTCTCAGAATCTATCAATAGCCCATAGTTCAGTAGGGAGACATAGAGTCTGATGAGCCCTTCCCTCTCTCATGGCTTACCGTTGGCAAGGAATGGTCTTATGCAGACCAGGTGCAGGTAACTACAGCTTGGGTGTTCGTGGTAGTAATGGCTATGTCATGCCCAGAAATGCCCATGGCAATTTTTTAAGCCCTTTTCCCCATCTCTGGCTCTTGTGTTCTTCCTGATCTCTCTTCTTCTGTATACTCTGAGCCTAAAAGAGAGAGGTGCACATGTCTGGTTCAGAGCCGAGCCCACCACCGTCATTTATTCTCAGTGCCTTGGGCGAGTGGGAGTCTCTGCACTCACACTGTTCATTGGAAAAAGAGACTTTTGCAGTTAAGGATGAAAGTAGCAGTTGTGTATGAGTATAACCATGTATATTTATAAGATGGTTTGATGCTGTGTCCGCTTAACTGAGCAGCAGTAGTAAGTGATTCCTAACTGTGTCTTAGGACTGGTTTCGCAAGACCAGATATGGGTCACTCCGAGGGTGCAGACATCAAGTCCATTCAGAGATAGGCTGGTCACCGACTTCTCTATTGCTGCGATAAGATACCACCACCAAGTCAGCTTACAGAAGAAGGAGCTAATTTGGGTCTTACAGTCTCAGAGGTTTAGAATCCATGACCTCATGGTGGGTAGCATGACAGCAGGCAGGTAAACACTGAGCTGGAATAGTAGCTGACAGCTGGCATCTTAGTCCACCAGCACGAGTCAGAGAGAACTAACTGGGAAAAGCATGAGTTTTGAAAACTTCAAAGCCTACCCCTAGTGACAGAGCTACCCCAAGGCCACACATTCTGCCCATGCAGTTCTACTACCTGGGACCAAGCATTCCAATATATGAGCCTATGGTCCAATCTCACTCAAAATACCAGTGACCCCTTTAACATTCATGTCGCTATTACACAGATGAGCATATCTTGCTGGTGAGGTTGGTATTAATATTTGTATGGGTCATAGCTAGGTAAGAAGTTTTGATCCTAATCTCTCCCCCAGCAGCTGGCATAACACCTTCTAGAACTATAAAACTGAGCCAGAAAGGAGGAAGTTTCCAGTTAGTTCTAGCTTGATTTGTCTCTATCAAGGAGAGACGTGAGACCATGGAAAGGAGGAGTCAGTGCTGGGCTTTTATCTGGACATACTAAAAAAAAGAGTGTTAGAGAAGGGGAGGAGTGTGTGCTTAGGGGATTCTGTGGTGTCTCCTGGCTAGACTGGACCATAAAGCCTGGAGGAAAGAGAAGGAGGGTTAAGAGGGGACTTTCTGTGATGCATGGATGGACCAGTCAACTCTTTACATACAGTTTTAAGTTAGAAACAATTTTCTAACTCAAGGGTTAAAACTCATTCATTTGGAACTTTCCTCATTAGGAAAGAATTGGCCTCAACATTTTAGCAAAATTCACTCTATAGAGTTTTTTTTTTAATCTTCAATTCCTCATTCCAATGGAAGAAAAAATATTTCATGCCCTCTGACATTAACTAGAAAAGCTAATTTCCTATGTGTTTAATTCTGGCAATTCTTTCCTTTACATAATAATGGGAAGAATAAAATTCTTTGTGACACTTCAAATGTAAATTTGGTAAAAATGACATCTCTGAACATTTCTCTGTTTAGGATCAAAGGCTTTTTTTGGCAGAAGGAGAGAGAATTAACAGGTTAGTTTTAGAGGAGAGTCTGTCTGCCTTTAACAGCCTGTAAGAGAAGGTGTTTCTTCCTTTAATAACACCAGCAGATAGGTGAATTTAATAGTAGCCTAACTCAGCATGTTTAAAACGGAACCAATGATCTTACGCCCCAAACCTGTTCTCGCTCCTATTCTCCCTGACTCAGGAGTCTCGTCTGCAATTGTCACCTCCTGAAACTGACCTTCCTCTCCACCTCACTCCATATTCCCATCAAATCCTGGGGCTGAACCTGCCCTTCACCCGTCACTCACTTCTACCCATTAGCCTCAGGGATGAACTCCTGCTCCTTCCTCAGTTCTTTATATGGAGTAACCACCAAAATTATAGTTATATAACCAAGGTTAGTTACAGCCATTTTCCCTCATTTTTGTACTCGTATTAACCTCTGGGTCTGGATCCTTCCCCTTTCCCTTACTCCCTCATTCAGTAACCACTTGGACTTGATTTTATACACCTATCCTAGAGATACCTCCCAAATATCTAGGGGCCTCGTAGCTCAAGTAAAACTGTGAGGAGTATGTATTTTGGAGAAAGATTATGTAGCCTTCCTGTCAGGTAAAATGATACCATACAACCTGTGGCTTGATATTTAGGTTTATAAGAAGTTGGAAACAGGTCACATACAAAATTTCTTGATTTTATGACGTCAACAAATTCAGGCAGATATGGAAGGCCAGTTGTATTAGCTCAGTTAAGACTCTGATGAGGCTTGTAGTGGCTCAGACCTGTGAGCAGCGCATCCTGAGCGAAGGAATAAGAGTCCCAAATCTCTGAGAAAGAACAAGTCTGCTGTGTTTGAGAGGCAGACAGGAGACTTCCTTCAACTGTGATTGGAGGGAAGCTGAGACTGGCGAGGTGGGCATGGTTTAATCATAAGCTATCCCAAAGATTTTGAATTTTATTCTAGTTATTAGCCGAAGGTTTTGGAATTATTCAGGTAGGGACATATCTAGGGTTGACTTGTGCTTCAAGAGCTCGCTCAGCTTCTGTGTGAAGGACTGAGAGTCGGCGATAGAGATGAAGAGAGAGGGTAAACCTGGGTACCAGGATGCAGCGGGAGCGGAGGAGAGAAGTGGGGGCAGCGATAAAAAGAAGTGGTCAGAATTAGGCTGCAATTAGAGGTAAGGCTGAGGAGAGTGCCTGATGGACTGAGGAAGGGAGGAGAGAGGAAATGGAGACTCTAAAACTGCTCCTGGATGCCTGAACCACTAGAGGGATGGTGGTGCTGGCACCAAGATGGTAGCACTCAGGGGCAGGGAGCGAGGAAAGGAATGAGACGGACGGTCATACTTAGCTCATCTTCAATGCAGTGAAAGAGCCGTCTGTTGTCAAGTAGCTGTGGATTTATGAATCTTGGACCTCAGAGATTGGTCATCTCTAACACAGGATTTTGAGAGTAAAAGTCAGTATAAACCTGTAAAATGCCAGGAAAAGAGGAGGAAAGATCCTATACTTGCCAAAGCACAGAAGACTACCATTCAAAATGTTTCCTGTGGGATGCAGCACTCTGGCGCCGGGTAGTGACTAAGGGAAGAAAGAACTGATATCTGCTTTGGCAAGCTGTAGTTCCCTTACAACCCTGATAAGAGCCATTTTATTGAGAAGGTGGGAGTAAGGGTCCAATGGAATGAGTTAAAGAAACAAATGTAGATGCTAGACTCACTGAGAAAATAGCAAAGCTTTGATGGTTTGAAAAGTACTTTAAAATACATTATTTGGCTTACCCAATGCTAAAACACCCATTAACACAAATCTGCATACAGGAACTTGCAATTATTTATTTTAAACATTATTTATTCAGGATTCTACTTCTTGTATAAGACTTCGACATTGGTAGACCCAGCTTTGTGGCTCACATGCCTTAACTTATTTACAGAAGAATTTGTAGCAAGAGCTTAAGACAAACTCAGTTTTTATGCATTTTAAATCACTGGTATATAAAATCTAGAAAGACTATTGCATCAAATATCTTACACACTTTAATTTCAGGAATGGACCCTGGTGGTTGTGGTATATTTTCCAGTGTATTTTTATACTGGTTCCTCTGTCCTTTCCTTTGCGGGTTGTTTATATCATGGGGTACAGATAGAGCACGCCCTCTGCCCTTCTCACCAGATAGTTGCCATTTTGATCTGTCAGTCAAACTCCAGGGTCTGCCCTGAACATGGAGACAATTGATCATAGTTTGGACATTTGGGCCGCGTCAACACAGTTTAGTGGCCTCAGCTGGCTGTTGTGAGGAGTGATTGGCAAGGCGCTTGTCCAAGTCTCAGTGAGGTTAGCACTGTCCTTATGGCTAACAACTGCACAAATAGAAACAGGCTGAGTTTGTGAACATAGTTTCAACAAATTATTTGAAGTACAAGTCTACCTCCTATCTGTATTTATTATTCCAGCTCCTGGCATAACAAGAATGAAAGCCTCTGCTTATGCAAAGCCTCTCCCAGTAAAGATCTGTGACGGCTTCAATCTCCCTCCACGTGGCCATACTGGTCACAAGCCCAGCCTAAGATACAACCTAAAGAAGACCCCAATACTCCGTCCAGCACAAGGTGTGTGGGGGAGGCAAATGCCGTTGGCTCCCTTCCCTCTTTCCTTATTACTTTTCTTTAATATGCAAGGGTTGAATGAAATTATACCTCTATTTTATCTGAATACATTCATAAATGCAGAAACTGAGAAGTTTAGAGCCTGGCTCAGTGTTTCTTCTAGGAATCAGATGCATGCATGTGTGTGTATGTGTGTGTGTGAGAGAGAGAGAGAGAGAGAGAGAGAGAGAGAGAAGCCCACCCAGAATTTTAGATAACAGAGCAGGCATGTGTTCCTAGGACTTTACCCATCATTGTGGATGGGAACAGGAGCATAGCTATGTCTGACACATTGCAGAGGGCTGCCACATAGAACAGGCTCGGGTTCCAGTGACCTTCTTGCTTGGCTGCCACCTCACTCTTGTTGGCTTGAAAGCTGAGGAAACGTGGCCATGCCAAGGTTTTATTGGGTTGATGGCTGCCAGCAGAGTAGTTTTCAACTTTGCCAGTTTCTATGCACAGAACCTTAGCAGTTCAGTCTCAGCCCATAGTCCCTGGGGTTTCTAAAGGAGTTGTTTGGCTTATCTCCTATCAGTACCTGGCCTTTGTGCTATATATTCTTAGTAAAGATTGACAGTCTTTCGTGATTGGTTGAAACAATGTTAAAAATAAACCTGAGGTTTTAAGAACACTAAACATTGGAATCTTAACCTGTCAAAATATGATTGCTGATGATTTGAGTAAATTCCTAGTATTTAGTTTTTAATTGTGAAAATCACTACAAAACTTTAGAGAACACAGCAGTACATTGAGTAAAACATTCCGTCTTCCCAGTCCCTCTCTTCCCTGGTAGCGTCTTAAGAGTCAGCCCTTGCAGGCATCCTGAGCTACTGACATGAAACTGAACCGTTGTGAACATTTTCACATTCTTTCCCTTTGAAATGTTCTGCAAGTTTTCAAGGTTTAGTTAAATTTGTCACAAACATTGTCACATGGCATGCATAGTGCATTGGAGTTTGATAAAGCCACTTTAAAAACATCTTTCCCCTCACTGTACAAATATACAAAGGAAAGTCCTGCAAGGGAGAGACTGGAAGTGTCCGTTTATTCGCTCCCTTCTATGTGCTAAGAGGTGAATGAGCTTCGCTTTCCAATTCTAGACACTGTCCAATGTGTTCTCTCAAAGATGGGGATTTAAAGAACAGGCTCCAAAGCTACAGAGAAACCCTGTCTTGAAAACCAAAAAAAAAAAAAAAAAAAAAAAAAAAAAAGATAGGGATTTAAACTCTATTTTCTCTCAACAGTCATTGTTGTCTTTCTGTGTTTCTATCTCCCTCTGTCCTTCTGTCACACACACACACACACACACACACACACAAACACACACACAGATACACTTTCCCACTCGTTTCAAAATAGTCATGGAGTTTTCACTGAACTGCTTTTCCATTATTATGGCCACTAAGCTTTTGAATGAAGTGCAGAGAGAGAAAGAGAGAGTGAGGCATTGATTCTGGATTCTGGATAGCCTGGAAGAGCCCAGAGTCCATCCTCCCCATTCACTAATACACAACCTCCTTATTGATAGTCTTCTTATACCAAGCTAGGGTTTAAGTATTTTAACAGAATCATGTGTGTTATTCATTTGCTCTATTGCTTGGCCATTTATTGAAAGTCCAGGTTGAAATTTATCTTTTTATATTCAAATTTAAAGGCCTTTCTCTCTTGTCTTCTGATTAGAGTCAACAATTTAAAGGAAGTCAGGGTGTAGTGGCACACACCTTTAAACCCAGCACTCAGAAGGCAGAAGCAGGCAGATTTCTGTGAGTTCGAGGCCAGTCTGGTCCACATAGTGAGACCCTGCTTCAAAGAAGAAAAACACATGAATTATAGGTTCAATGTTTATGGCTAGAATCCACTTATGAGAGAGTACATACCATATTCATCTTTTTGGGTCTGGGTTAGCTCACTCAGTGAAGTGTTTTCTATTTCCATCTATTTGCATGCAAAATTCAAGATGTCATTTTTTTTTACTGCTGAGTAGAACTCTAAAGTGTATATGTGCCACACCTTCTCTATCCATTCTTCTATTGAGGGGCACCTAGGTTTTTTCCAGGTTCTGGCTATTGCAAATAGTGCTACTATGAACATAGTTGAACAAATGCTTTTGTAGTATGATTGGGCATCTCTTGGGTATATTCCCAAGAGTGGAATTGCTGAATCCTGAGGTAGGTTGACTTCCAGTTTCCTGAGAAACTTCCACAATGATTTCCAAAGTGGTTGCACAAGTTCGCATTCCCATCAACAATGGATGAGTGTTCCCCTTACTCCACATCCTCTCCAGCAAAGGCTATCATTGGTGTTTTTGATTTTAGCTATTCTGACAGGTGTAAGATGGTATCTCAACATTGTTTTGATTTGCATTTCCCTGATCGCTAAGGAGGTTGAGCATAACCTTAAGTGTCTTCTGGCCATTTGAACTTCTTCAGTTGAGAATTCTCTGTTCAGTTCAATACCCCATTTTTAATTGGGTTAATTAGAATTTTAATGTCTGGTCTCTTGAGTTCTTTATATATTTTGGAGATCAGACCTTTGTCTGATGCAGGGTTGGTGAAGATTTTCTTTCATTCAGTGGGCTGCCTTCTTGTCTTAATGGCAGTGTCCTTTGCATTACAGAAGCTTCTCAGTTTCAGGAGGTCCCCTTTATTCATTGTTGCTCTTATTGTCTGTGCTACTGGGGTTATATGTAGGAATTGGTCTCCTGTGCCCATGTGTTGCAGACTTCCCACTTTCTCCTCTATCAGGTTCAGTGTGGTCAGATTTATATTGAGGTCTTTAATCCATTTAGACTTGAGTTTTGTGCATGGTGATACATATGGATCTATTTTCATTCTTCTACAGGTTGACATCCAGTTATGCCAGCACCATTTGTTAAAGATGCTTTCTTTCTTCCATTGTATAATTTTACCTCCTTTGTCGAAAATCAGGTGTTCATAAGTTTGTGGATTAATATCCGGGTCTTCAATTTGATTCCATTGGTCAACATCTCTGTTTTTATGCCAATACCAAGCTGTTTTCAGAGTTTGAAGTCAGGGATGGTAATGTCTCCAGAAGGACATTGAGCCTATAATTCATGATCCTAGAGAAGCTAAATAAGAAAGTGAACCCAAAGAAAAACATATATTTATCCTCCTGGATATTGGAAGTAGACAAGATCACCGGGCAAAAGTTGGGAACATGGGGGAGGTAGTGAGGTGGGGAGAAGGGGAGATGGGGAGAGAGAAGGGAGAAGGGGAGGATTGGGGAGAGCTTGGGGGAATGGGATGGTTGAGATGGAGGAAGGGTGGATATGGGAGCAGGGAAGAAGATATCTTAATTAAGGGAACCATTTTAGGGTTGGCAAGAGACTTGGCTCTTGAGGGATTCCTAGGTGTCCAAGGAGATGTCCCCAGCTAGGTCCTTGGGCAGCAGAGGAGAGGGTACCTAAACTGGCCTTCTCCCATAGCCACACTGATGAATATCTTGCATATCACCATAGAACCTTCATCTGGCGATGGATGGAGATAGAGACAGAGACCCACATTGGAGCACTGGACTGAACTCCCAAGGTCCAGATGAAGAGCAGAAGGAGGGAGAACATGAGCAAGGAAGTCAGGACTGAGAGGTTTGTGTCCACTCATGGGGATGGTGCAACCTGATCTAATGGGAGCTCACCAAGGCCAGCTGGACTGGGACTAAATGAGCATGTGATCAAACCGGACTCTCTGAATGTGGCAGACAATGAGGGCTGACTGAGAAGCCAATGATAATGGCACTGGGTTTTGATTCTACTGCATGTACTGGCTTTTTTGGAGCCTAGTCTGTTTGGATGCACACCTTCCTAGACCTGGGTGGAGGCAGGAGGGCCTTGGACTTCCCACAGGGCAAGGCACCCTGACTTCTCTTAGGACTAGAGAGGGAGGGAGAAGGAGGGGGGAGTGAGAGGGAAATGGGAGGAGGGGAGGAGGTGAAAATTTTTAATAAATAAATAAATTAAAGAAAAAAAGAAAAAAAACAAACAAGCCCAAATTTTAAGGAAATTGGATACTAGTCCATGTCCTTTCTGTGTGTAACTTATTTTTATTTCATTAATTAAACTTTATTTTAATTATTTTGTTTTGTTTCTAAAATTTAGAATCTTCTCTCAGTATCCTAGTACCAATTCCAGTATTTCATGAAATTATGCCTGCATGGGGATCTTTTAGATCTGGAGATCATACTTTTCAGTCTGGAAAGTTGCCCCATATTATATTTTTGACTGTTTGCCTGTAGCTTTTACTTATATTCTCTTTGCAATTCTTATTAGCTATGTATTTGCTTTCTTGTTGCACGCCTCTGATTTTCTCCTTCTTTACTTCTTTCTGATTCCTATCTTATTGGCTTCTTTGTTTGGATTTAATCTTGGAGTACTTCTTCAACTTTGTCAACTTAGCTTTTTAAACTTTTAGTTTATTCTAAATTATCTTATTTCTTGTGGATAGGTGTCTTATAGGCATGAATGTCTGTCTATGCACACAAAGGCCAGAAGAGAGTGTCAAATCCCCTGGAACTGGAGTTACAGACAGTTGTGAACTGCCATTTGGGTGCTAGGAATCAAACCCCAGTCCTCTAGATGGGCAGCCAGTACTTTAATAGCTAAGCCATCTCTAGCCATGAAATCTTTATTTTAACATTTTACATGTCAGTAAGTTAATTATTCTGAAAATAGTCCTTGTAGTCCTCTAACAACATTGTGCTGTTTCATGGCATAATGTCTTTTCTGCACACACTATTCTTTGACATGTCCACTCGTATGTGGAGGACTTCTCCAGAGAGTGAACTTCCCTTTTCTGGATGAGAGAGTGTGTGTGCAGGGTCTAAGCATTCTTTACATGATTATTATAAATATTCACAAAATTTAAACATATTTATTATTCAGTTTGAAGATCTGGGAACTTATAAAAATGAATGTGGAATTGATTATAGGATCACATGGAAAGGCAGGCCAGTAAAGAAAATCACAACATTAAAAATCATACTCTAAGTTTTTTTCCCTAACAAGGGTGGAAAACTATGAAAAAAAAAAGAACCATGAACGCATTGAGTTTTTTAAAAAAATTGTAATCAGCATACAGAGTGTTGGATTCCACTTTGTTCCTTCTGTTCTCACTTCTGCTTGATCTACTTTCGTGAAAACCCTGCTCTTCCCAGCCTGGCTTGTGTTCAGCTCAGAGCTGTTGTCTAGGCCTTTGTGGCTTCCGGTCCTCCAGGTACATGGCCGCCTGCATTCTCCACTCTGTGAATCTGTTTCCTTACTTCAGATTTCTCTCCCCAATTTCTGTTTCTGCCTTTGCTTTCATTTTATGTTTTCACTATCCATTTCGGTAGTACTGCCTGATCATTTGTGCTTTAGTTTTCTTTAATTTTAGTTCAGGAGGGAATAAAGATAATAGACATATGTGTTCAGAAAGGTACAAATAACCTGGAGTTGATATTTTCTTTTTGCATACACATATATGACACATGCATATATATATATATATATTTATACACATACATAGACAAATACACACACACCCTCCCACCTGCTCCTCTCTTCTTTTGTTTAATAGCCCACAGAATCCAGTTATTTTCCAGGAAATTTTTTCAAGCACAAGATTGCTGTCACTATTCTTACTGTCATTGCCCACTCTGCCAACTCAGTGTTAACTCTGCCCTGAGGACCTGCTTCTCAGTCCCTGGTGTTCACAAGGTCTATTCCAAATGCCTGGAGGCCTCATTGAAAAAATCCTCCCAAGTGTTTCTGCCAAGTAATAAATGCATTGAATAGCTTTTCACCCTGTCATAGTATAGAATACGTTTAAACACTGAAACTTTAAATAGCGTTCTGTTATAAGAGGCTCATAGGCCGGATTATTTTCCTTCCAGCTGATGGAATGCAGAGAACTCTTGCTCCCAGGTCTTCATACATGTGTGCTTGCACATGTCTTTGTGTCTCTGTGTGTGAGCATGAATATGCGTGTGTACACGAGATAGTTTTAAGTATGTGTGTGGAAGTGCGCCTGCGTGCCTGCGTGCCTGCGTGCCTGCGTGCCTGTGTGTGTGTGTGTGTGTGCCTGCGTGTGTGTGCTTGTGCTGCAGGGAGAGAGAACCTTCCTGGCAACTAACACCAAGGTCCTCGTATTAATTCCTCTGCGCTCCTGCTTCTTCATTTGCAGAACAGGGGTTGCGCTTCATGCAGATACGGAAGTGAATCCTACTGCAAAACACATGGAAATAGCCCTATTAGACGTAAAACTGACTCAGACTCAGATTAATGAAATGTTAGAAGCAAAGGTGTTTTCCCTCTTGAGGTTTACTGTTCACTCAAGCAGGATGGTTGGGTCTGGATTTGTTCTTGGTTTCTGGCATTTATTGCTTTCCCATCTGAGAGGCCCATCTCTAGTTCGTGAGTGGCTGATTAGCCATCAAGGAGCTGCCTTTGTTCTTCCCCTGGAGGGCTGGAGGCAGAGAGCAGAAAGGAAACTGGAAAGGGGCTTATCATTGCTCTAGAGGTCCTCTAGGGAGAGAATTATAAAATTTACATAAGGACGAATAAATTAAACTTTCCTTCCAACCTTGCCACGCAACACCAGGAATGCTCACAGAACTGTTCAGCTTATCTGCCCACATTCAACAATATTTGTGAAAGACTTCTTTGGCCCCGATATCACAAAGTTTTAGATAACGAATATGCCATCCTTCAGCCTGAAGTAGAGAAACACTTACTTCATTCACCAGTTAAGTGAGCTGCTATCTGGCCCTCATTATATCTGTGATTTACAAGGGCTCCGCAGGCCTGCACCATTCACGTCAGAGACCACCAATATAAAATGCAGCAAATGGGATTTTTATCTTTCAGCACGCCTCAGAGTTGTTGCCCAAGATCCGCTCCTCAGTCTGCATATAATCAATCTAATGTAAACCATTATCTCTGTGCGGGAGAATAAACCAAGCACCCCCATGCTCTGGATCATACTTAAACACGCCTGACAGTCACAGCTTCCAACACTCCTTGAAATATCTGTGCCACGCAAGACGTTCCATGTGGAGACAAGGCAGGGCCGCGAGTGAGAGCCGAGGGGTGCTATCTCACGAGGAGGAGTTTGTTGACAGGCCGGGGAGTGAACATTTCACCAGAAATCAAAGGTTGATTTGTTCCTGGTCTTCCAAAGGAACTGGCAAAAACTGATTCTATCAGAAGAGAGAGTCAGTCTCCTGAAAGGTCATGCTCAAAGTCAAGACCTTTCTTTTTTTTTTTTTTTTTTTTTTTGCAATTAAAAAATATGCATGGAGAATCCCGAAAGACAATTGAATTTAACCCCCCTTTAAATGTTAAATTACAGGATAGGTGTTTGGGGGACAAAGGACAGAACAGTAGGTAACTTGCCTCATAATTTCGGTCCTGCTATCTTACTTAAAAAAAAAACTCATTTAAAAACCCCTTTCAGGATAAATGTTTAATAACCTATCGTCTTCAGTGACCTTGGCCTATGAGTCACTGAGCTCAGGGTTTTTCCTAAGTGAAGGAACTTCGGGAACTACATTGAGAGTGTTAATGAGGCCCAAGATGTCCACCCTTTGCCAGCTCTCAGTATGTAATAAATGAATGAATGAACATCTTGATCTCAGCTGTAGCCTGTGAGGGGCCTTCAGTGCCAGGAAGGTGTTTGAGAAGTCATACACAGATGAGATGTCCCCTCAGGCAGCGAGCTGATGCCCAACGGGTAGGATAGGTCTCACAAACGTCCTTTTGAGGATACAAGAGAACACGAGGATGAAAACATATGAATTAAATAAGCAGCATGCTTGTGTTACTCAGCACGGGCTATATTTGAAGAGAAATTGACAATGACTTGTTTTTCCACTTAAAGGTTGAAACATGAAGAGAAGAATCACTACAGCAGATTCTGTTTGTAGTATCTGGGCTCATGTTTACAGAGCAAACATTGTGGGGTGTGTGTGTGTGTGTGTATGTGTGTATGTGTGTGTGTGTTTATGTGTGTGTGTGTGTGTGTGTGTGCGTGCTCATGTTTCCATATTCATCCATGGGTTTCTCTGTGTAACAGCCCTGGTTGTACTGGAAATCACATTGTGCAGCAGAATGGCCTCCATCTCAGAGATCTGCCTGCCTCTGCCTCCCGAGTGTCCCCAGTGTCCCAAGTACTGGGATTAAGGGTGTGTGCTACCACTGGCTATATCTTTACCCTTTTTTTTAAAGCCAGGATCTCTGAACTTGCCACTTCAGGTAGACTAGAGACCTGCAAACTCCCAGGATCCTTCTTACCTACCTGCTCAGCACTGGGATTACAGGTGCATGTCTTTGGCAGACTTTTTACATGGGTGTTAGCATACCAAGTTCAGGTCCTCATGCCTCATGGATTCATTGTATTTTCTCCCTATAAACATAAAGGTATGTGGCAAGCCAAGACATACTGGGGACAGAAAGCATGTCTGACAGGAACATCTTCCTTTGCAGCCTGTGCTAGCATCACCAATGCAATGAATTTTTGGAAACCATTTCAGCTTTGTTGCCTGACTGTGATGACTTCAGCTTGGTTTGGGGTTAGTGAGGTCCTATTGTACTATTAAGCTGAGAACTAGAACTAATTACTGCTTTAACACAAAGAGGCCAGCGTTGTGAATCTATGCCCGCAATCTACCTTCGGTTGCCGAGACACCATGATTAGTTTGATGGGAACAAGGCAGGAAACATACAGCTGAGAAGGAACCTTTCCCCTGGGACCAATGCTTGGAGACCTTTCTGCAGCCATGAGCATTTTCCTCACATTTCGAGACCCTGACAAGATTGCAGATGGAGGCACGTATAGCATAAGTCGAATATTTAGAAGATGAATACAATATAATAACACAATAGCACACAGGCTCTGTTTTTCTACCCTGACAGGTGTGACTTCATGATGACATGTTTGTCAAGTTTGGAGTATTGTGCCACACCAACTCCAGTGTCATCTGTGTGACATGACATATGTCATTATGCTGGACGGGAGCTATGTATCCCATGGAACTAGGCTTCCTGAAGGTCAATGGCAGACAGCCTGGTATTGCCCGTCCTTGGTTTAATAGACAGGTTTCTCGATTAGCTGGCTTTGCAGGATATGAGCTTTGCACAATCTCTTTCATAATAATGATAGTCTTTATATATACAAGACAAGGATCATTCTCTTCAGGAACAGCTTTGAGATAGGGAAGCACAGTATGGGAATGTATAAGACTACAGCAGAACCTTTGTCATACACAGGGAGTATGATGAGAAAGGGAATAGATGGGGTAATGTTGATGGACAAAGACTGTTATATTATACTTTGAACTTTATGGATAGGCTTGCTAGATCCCAACCCCCATGGTGTCTGCTGCATAAGAAGGTACTAAAAAGTATATTTGAACAGGTGCAGAGAGCTGATTAGGCATATTTGGTCACTATATGAGATAAAGAAAGGGTTAGAAAGAGGAAGGACCATGATAGCAATAATAGGACAGAAACTCTCTATTCATAAGATGAAACCACTTGTCTGAGGTTTACGCTCCCAAGGACAAGATTTCCTCTTCTAAGGATGCTTTATGTCTAACACCTGTCCCTGATAATATACTTTTCTTAAATATCGCTGATGTGACTAAAAGAAGCTTTCATACTGTGCCAACCAGTGATACATGACCTTCTGATTTGTTCTTTGTTTGAATACTATATAATGAAAACATGAATTCAGTAAAATCACAGCAGATTTCATTGGAAAGCGAAGGTGTTTATTTCACTGTAGTGAATCGCTCCCCATATGCAATGCCTCCCATAGTCCACAGGAATCCTAGTGCAGTGTTGTGCACTGTGGGTAGGTGATACAGTTTGACTCTTACCTGGTGATCACCATCATCAATTTACTATTAACAGAGAATTCCCATAGGTAGGATCCATTGCACAGATACTAATAAGGATAATGATTATAATCTCAAAGGTACATTATATTGGTAACCAGTTTGTCATGTTTGAGAGAAAGTAGTTTGGCTCATGCTGTTTTGTGTTCAGCTCTAAATCCTTCTCTGTCTTATGACTTCCCTACACTGAATCCTCAGACTACTCTTCTTATTTGTAAGTATTAGTATAAAATTCGGTATTGAAAGAGTAACTGTCACCAAAAACCCACCAGACAATATTACAGGCAAGGAAATACTATTTTCTTACTAAATAGCATGCATTCTTTCAAATATATTTTTGGACTTTACAAACCAAAATGTTTTTCCTTCTTTTATAAATCCTTTATAAATTTTTTTAATAAAAATATAAAAGTGCTAAGATCTTTTATGAACATTGAAGATGTTCCAGAATTTTCCCCTGGGCATAGTAAAGTGTTCTTGTTAAGTAATATACTGCATAGAATGGGAGCAGAACTTGGGGTCACTAGTTGTAGTTTATTCCACAGGGGAAGTGAAGTGTAGCCGCTTCATTTTCCAAGTCTGCCCTGTGGCACTGTCCTCCAGGGCATCTGGTTATTTCTGTTACTGCATTACACGTTTCTGAGGGATGACTAAACACATGCCTAGTCTGAATAGCACTGAAAGTCACCTCCTCCGTGAGTTACCAGTCACCTCCCATCCGTCAAAGGGCAAGGCAGCCGTGCAGTCGTCCACCCATCCATCATGGGGCAAGGCAACCGTGTCTCACAGCAATGTCCTCAGATACCGTCAGACACTAGAATATGATGAACAGGCAGATAGCAAAGGTTTCCAATAAGGTGCCAGCTGATAATGCTCCAGAAAGAACTGGTGAGTTTAATGTCAAAAGAATTGAAATTTCGGGGAAGGATGTCTTTTTAATGAAGAAAAGAAATACCGACTCTGACGTATTTTTTAAAAAAGACGGTAATACTTCTTTTTACCACGTGCATTTGGTGTGAGCTAATGTGTTTTCTTAATTTGAGACTGATACTCAATCGTGAGTAGGATAGTAGTCAAGTATTCCTGCTTAGGATGCGGCAACAGTGGGGATTTGGGAGTAATGATGGAAGAGGCAAGACCGAGAAAAAGACTTTGGGGGAAAATTTGGAAAAGAAATTCGTATGCCTTTAATTATCAAAATTAATAATAAGCAACATGTGCTATGGCAAGACACTGATCACATGCTTTGTAGCCAATATCTTACTTATCCTCACAATATTTCTTTAATCCTTGTCCTACCTTTTACACATTAGTAGGAAGATTAAATGCTTTATTCTGGCTCCTTTAGTTAGCAAGCAACAGAAACAGGACTAAAACTACAGATTTTGATTGCGTGCTGGTGGTCACCTAGTGTTGTGGTTTGATTGAGAATGGCTGCCACAGGCTCACATGTCTGAGTACTTGGTCCCCACTTGGTGAAACTGTTTGGGCAGACTCAGGAGGTATGAATTTGTTGGAGGAAGTGTGTCAGTGTGTGTAGGGTGTGATCTTCAAATGACCCACAGTGCCATTCCCGGTATGCACTGTGTCCTGCTTGCAGTTGGAGATGTGGCTCTTTGGTTTTTCCTGCCACCATATCGCCTCCCTGCCACCATGGGCTCCAACCATCTGAAACCATAAACCCAGTTAGAAGTCTTCTTTATAAGTTGCTTTGGTCGTGGTGCTTTACTTTATCATAGTAATAGGAAAGTAAGTAATACATCCAGCTTCCTTCAAAGAAACTCCTGAGGCTGCTTGAATAGGTTTATTCATTATATACATGGTTATCAGCCTGAACTCATGCATGGCTCCTGTAGGCTGGACCAATGCTTCATATCTGCATAGACACAGGATGCTTTCTGAAGAGACAGCCAGTCTCTTTGTCTTTTAAGAGGCATCTAAAATTTGTGCTTTTCAGTCTGGTGACTTCTCAAAAGCACTTCAAAAGGTAGATTCCACTTAGCACCTGAAAAGACATAAGATCGAACCTCAGAAAGTACACATATCCCCTTTTATCGAAAAATAACTTAGCAATCATGAAACTCTCTCACATTAACAAAAGAAGCAAATGCAGACACAGCCTCTTTAGGAACAGCTGGCTCAGCTGATCCTGTGTAGGTCACAGCCTCTGTTTCTCCTGTCAAGTAGGGCAAAATATTATGGTGAGTCCCTCTAGAATTATCTTTCTCTTAGAAGTGCTTGCGATTTGTAAATGTGGGGAATATGTGTGGACTCACACCTCATGTTTCCCCCCCTTTTCAGGACATAAAATTTTCATTCAGTCACGTCAAGAAGGTTAACATACCAAGGCCCTACCATCTTTTTCCTCTCCACTCTGTTTGAAAGGTGAGTTAATAAATTTCTAGGAGCTCCCCATTTGTTCCCCCACACATTGCTCCTGTCTTCAGCAGCTATCGGAACTGAAGTAACTGAGTTTTTCCCTTTATTTTACCTTTTTTTAGGTCTGAGATGACAGCAGAGTTTCTGAACAACAATCTGCTTGCCTGTTCACTGGAGTTTCGGAGGGGAATACTTAAGAAAATGCACAGGAAGTATGAACGTGTGCCCTATATGGTGCTTAATGAGTGATTGCCCACTATAAGAAAAAGCTAAGGATCAGCTTGCATTTAGACCTCAACACCTCCATATACGCTGGCCATGAACCTCATGGGGCATGTTTTCCTAAACAAATCAGTGTCCTGGGGACATAGGTTAATGACAGGTCCTCCGAACAGTGCCTCAGTTTTTAAGTTCCCTTTTTTCCTACATCTTTTTCCATTTTGCTCTTGACAAGTGCCACCTCCCAGGTGACGAGTAAGCGACACACGATCTGTGGAAGCCTAGACTCTCCATTTCCCTCACCACGGCAGTTCTCTGGAGGAGACAAGGAAAGGCTAGTGCTTTCAGGAAGAGTAATTGCTATCGGGACACAGCCATTGCTTCAATCATCTGGGTGTCAATCAATCTCTGCAAGGCCAGAGTTCAATTAATTGACGACACTCTAGGGACACCCAAAGCAGTTAAAATGTCTCCAAAACTCAGTCAAAACCACAAGCTGCAAGATCTGATTTCCCATAAATTCCCATTGCAGGGTTCCATCTCTTAATTTATCCTGCCATGCTGAACACACCTCTGTTGATAAATACTAGAAGGAGGTATAGAAGTCAGATTCTGAAAGGTCACACTGTGTCAACATAAAGCATTCTGGTGTCCCACTTAGTCCACACCAAGAAGAAAATTCCATTTAATTTTAAGTTTGAACCCATCCTCTAGTTTCAGGAGGAAGCATGCCTTACTTAGAAAGTTTCACAATGTAACACCCTTCTAGCCAGCACGTATTTCAGTTTTTCTTGTTCTTTTCCCAGAAGAGAAGTACATCATTGTTCCTGCCTTTACATGTGATTTTTCAACAAACTGATGGTGTATGATGTCTTCCTGCTTTATGGGGGTAAAATAACCCAGAGAAGTAGTCATGCTGAGATGAGATTATTTTTTGTTGCTTAGCCAGGAGGAGAGGGAAGTGAGGTGAATCAGTGTTGTTCTCTGGCCCTTGATTCAGAAACTTAATCCAAAGACGCTTAGTGGGTCTCATCTTGACAATCTATCTGAGTGCCCCCAAAGGTCCTGGAGGTCAGACTACAATAACAACATTCCATAGATGGAGTATAAAAAGTAAGAATTTATTCCTAATAGTTGTGGACACCATGAGCCTAAGATCTGAGTGCCAATCCATTGTATTCTTTGATGACTGTCTTTTTTACGGATTGAAAATAGTTACCTTATGGGTGTGTTCTCATACAGGCAGGTGAGGGAAGGGAGAGGAAGAGATAGGAGGAGTTGAGAGGAGAGGAGGGGACTTCCAGTCCCTTTTCCTTTTCCTCTAAGGACACCAATACATGACGTCATTTAAGCCTAATTATCTCCCAAACACCTCACCTCCAAATATCATATTGATGGTTAGATTTTTCAACACTGAAATTTAGGGGTAGACACAAACATTCAGTCCATAACTGGAGACGATTTTCCTTATAGGACAGAAGAACAAAAGATTGTAACATACCCGACCATGAGAGAAGCAGTAGGGAAGAGAGAAGCCAAGTGAGTTCTTAGGGATAAAGGACAGGTTCATATTTGCTCTTTCTTCCGCAGAAGCATCCTCAGATCATAGCTTTCATAAGATCCACCACAGAAACCACACTCTTAATGTAGTCAGTCATGCCTGTTTCTGTGTCCTGTGGGAACATGGAGGGCTTTTCATTTCCCCTCAAATCTTCCAACCACCAGTACAGCCCTCAACCTGCTGCTTTTCTAATATCATAAATACTTTGGTCATTGCCTCATGCAATGTGTGCCTGTATGGCCCCACTTACAGTATAAATCTTTTGAGATTGAAGGGTAATAATGTCTGTATTCTGGAGCTAACCAAATTCTCCGAGCCATAAAAACTGGATTATCAGTGAATATTATTGGTCGCCCTGGAGGTAAAATATCTCACTCTCCAGTTTGAACTGTGGCTTTATATTTGCTTTTAGAAGGGACACATTTTGTGGAATCGTTTTGTCTGTCATCAGGTTTGGATCTACCTTGTCATGTAAACTAAACCAATTTTTCTAACCCCTCAAAAAGTAAAGTCAAGTCCAAAAATATTCCTTGTGCTTCAGCTTGCAACAACATGTAAATAGTTCTATGAATCAGAAAGCAGGGTGCTAGGCAGAGTGTACGCCATTTGGCTTTGACACCGCCATTCATTTTAGCTTCAGTCTTTCATTTCTGAAAAAGAAAATCACCATAAAACACCTTTTAGAAATCAAAGTTATGATGTCACAAATCTATGAGCTTGTAAGATGCGGTAGGAGGTCAACTGGGAGGAATGGGCCAGATATTTAAAATTTTTATTTCAAAATTAATTTTTTGTATATATTACATACGTAACAGGAGTATATGGAGGCCAGAAGGGGGCAGCAGATATCCTGGAACTGAAGTTATAGACAGTTGCAAGCTGTTGCATGGGTGTTGGGAACAGATTCTGGGTCCGTTGCAAGGGTAGCAAATGCTCTGAGCCGTGGAGCTGTCTTCCCCAACCCTGAATGCTGACTTCTACAATACAATGAGGGGTCTCCTCAGAGTTCTACTCCATGTCCCTGTTCCAAGACCCTTGGAAAAAAAAATCTTTTAGAACAACGGAATTCATTTGTTATTTTACAATATGTGTTCTGTGATATTTTAACCAAAATGAGTTGTGTTTGTTTGCCAGCGCCACAGATGTGTCTTTTTTTATTAAAAATTTCTGCCTCCTCCCCGCCTCCTATTTCCCTTCCTCTCCCCCTACTCCCCTCCCCCTCCCTCTCCACTTTTACTAAAGGTCAGAGAGTTTGAGCTTATTCTCCGCTCTTTCAAAGTTGTTGACAACACGTGTGGCTACAAATAAGAGATCCTAACCTCGGGTGTGGTTAATTAGTGTTTTGAGTGGAGAAGTGGGTTTGCTCCACCTTGACAAAAGGTCAGAGAATTCAGGTCTACTCCTGTTCCTTCAAGGAGATTGGCAGGAGGTTCCAGGGAGTGGCTGTCTGCAGGAGACTTGGTCTAAGGATGTTTAGGCAGTCCAGTCTAAATGACAGAGTGCTTGACTGAGGATGCTCTATTTCTTACATCATGTTAATGAAGTCTGTTGCCCCTCCCATCTCCCCTTTTGGAGTGGAGTATACAAACTTGTGGAAAATAAACACAGACGATTTCAGTATTTACTGAACTTCCTTTCCAGTACTATTCTGCGTTTCTGTCTTTTATTTCTCTCATACTTCTATTCCTTTTGCTTAATAATGCTAATCCTCATGCTCCTACCCTGGAACATGCAAACACTGTCGAGGCTGGACCCTTACATTCCTTCAATAATGTCTTTATTAGAAGGGATGAAACTAACACATATAGATTTATCTTCAGTGACTTCTGGGCAAAACAGCCTTGGGAGATCATATTGCTTTTATATTGTTCAGTCAACTTCCGTTTCCTCAATATTTCACCTTAAAGCCTACTAAAAACATGAGAGGGGTAAGTTATTGACCTATGGTGCTCACAATACTTGGTCAACAGCAGCATGAGGGGTTCCTCACAAAGAAACCAATTTTCTCTCCTCCTCACAGGCCTACTGAGTTGCTGTGTTGGTTGTGAAGCCTAGCAGTCTATGATTTAGGCTGTCTCTGGGAACTCCTAATACATAGCAAGTATGAGAGCCGCTTATCTCTGCCAATCAACCGGCAGTTTCCAAGTACCTGATTGAGGCCCCCTAGACCGGAGATGACTTAGGAACACAGCTAACGTATTTGATTAGAAATTGTGCAAAGTGGCTTTCATACAGCAAAAGCCAAGTTGAGTAGTTCCAATAATGATAACATGACTTACACGCCCCACGTGTTTACGGTCTGGAAACCCTTCCTCACTGCTGACCTACATCGACTTTTTGTAGCTAAGACACCAGCTAGCGACAGGGATCAGCCACACTAACCCACAATTTACAAAAGAAGCCCTGGGCTGGGGGCATCTCAGTGGCAGTAGAACATTTCTCAGCATACATGAGCTCCTGGGTTTGATCCCCATATGGAAACAAAATGGTCTAATGATCGCAGAGAATCATGAGAAATAATAAATGTTCTTCTAAACCATTAAAATTAGAAGTATTTCTGTTTTCATTAAAACAGTTGCTTTTTTCCTTCTTCCTTCCTTCCTATTTCTATATCCCCCCTTTTCCTTTTACCCCCCTCTTTTTTTTTTCTTTTTTAAGACAAGGCTCCCATACTGTTACTTAGGATGGCCTGGAGTTCACTATGCAGCTCAAGCTAGCCTGGAATTCACAGAAATTCTCCTGCTTCTGCCTCCTGAGTACTGAGAATACAGGTGTGCACTACCCTGCCCAGAAGAATAGTAAATCTGTCAATCTAAATGCAGAATAACCACAAGCCCCACCCAAGTCTTCCTTTCTTATTTGTTGATTGATCTTAGCATCACTCAAAAATGGCTTGCTTGTTCTTACCCTTCAGGCACTCTACCCATGTAATACTCCTCTCTTTTTAAATGAGTGCAATAAACTCTTATTATACTATATTTGGTGTTCAAGCTGTATTTATGTACTTTAAAATTACTGTTACTTACAGAAATATTTAGTCATTTGATATGTTTTGCTGTCGGCAAAACTCCTTCAGTATCTTGGACTAGGATTGCAAAACAAAGTTTTGCATTAAAATTAATGAAAATACATTTATAATTTAGTCACTTTTCACAGTAGCCATGTATGAGAAATGAATAAGGTTGTTAAAATTATAAATTTTGAAAGAAATATGTTAGAGCGCTAACTGCATACACACTGGGCTTGTGGATATTTTTATTTTTTTCTTGTTTATATACTTTGAATTTTCCATTAACAATAATGTTCAGAATATTATCAATACACACTACATGGTGGTAAAATTTCTAGTATCTACAAAAATAACAAGTGCATTTTAAAAATCAAGATTTTTGTCTCCCAATACGTAACTGCTTCTTTTAACACTTGTGAGTGATTCCAGCCTCTGGGCTTTTTATTTGTTTATTTATTATTTCTTGAGCTTGGGTGTATATGGTAGGTAGTGGTAGACCTAATTTAGGGTATAAATGCAATTTCAGATTGATTTCAGTTGCAGAACAGGCATTAGGACGGCCTGTCTTTCTGATTTGGACCGTGCAATGGTCTGAAAGTATCTCCTCCAAATCTGTGTGTTGAAATTGTCTTCCAAGGTGACGCCATTGAGAGAACTTTGGGAAGTGATCAGGTCGTGAGGGTCCACTGTCAAGAATTTGATTAATGTCATAAAGGAGACTTGACGACCTCTTTGCCCCGAATACCATTTAAGGATAACGCAGATGGCACCACCATCAGATATGGGATCTCACCGGACACCAAATCTGCTGGTGCTTTGATTCTGGATTTGTCAGCCTTAGTACTGAAATACTATCAGAAATAGTATCAGAAATAGATTTTCTCTGTCTTTAAGAATAAGTCTGTCCTGCCTATGGCATGTGTCAGGGCAAGGGTGGTACAGACATTGTTGGAGTGGCCAACCAATGACTGTTCCAGACTCAGATCCATGTTACAAGAGTGAGTTTACTCCTAACACTGCCTGGGTGCCAGGATGAGAGGTTGCATGGCCCAGAGACCTAGCATAGAACCAAACACTATTGGAGGAAAAAAAGTCGACGTAGTGATGCCTACTGATATTCTGATATACTCTTAGATTGGTGCCTAGCCCAGCTGTCATTAGAGAGGCTTCATCCAGTAACTGGTAGAAACAGATGAAGAGATCCACAAACAAACGTTAGGCCTAGCTCAGGGAATCCTGCTGAAGAAAGGGGGTCAAGGACATCACAAGAAAACCCACAGAATCTACTAACTTGGGTTCATAGGAGCTGACAGACTGAATCAACAACCAGGGAGCCTGCATGGGATTGATTTAGGCCCCCTGCCTATATGTGACAGTCATATAGCTTGATCTTCTTGTGGGTGCCTAACATTGGGAGCAGGGGCTGTCTCTGATTCTTTTTCTGACTTTTGGATCCTATTCTTCATACTGGTATGTGTTGTCCAGCCTTAATATAAGGGGGGCACTTAGTCTTATTGCAACTTGATATGCCATGTTTTGTTGCTATCCATGGGAGGCCTACCCTTTTCTGAATAGAAATGGAGGAGAAAATTGGGGGAGGGGCAGAAGGGAGCTGAGGAGAGTGACTTGGAGGAGAGGAGGGAAAGGAAACTGTGGTATAAATATAAAATAAATAATTAAAAAAGAATAAATCTCAGGTATTTTGTTATAGCAGTTCAACAGACCAATACAGGGCATTATACTGTGCAGTGATTAAGTCTCCCTTATAGAGAGAGAGTGAAAAGAAAATACACTCCTCTGTTGTAGAGTTCTCCAATCCCGTGATATGGAAGAAGAGAGAATCAGCTTTAACCAGTGTAGGCAGGTCATAAAGAAAGCTCTTTGGCTGGACAGGAAGTGGGAACTGAAGAGCATTGCCGAAGTAGAGCAAAAGTTTTTACTTTTCCGTGTCCTTCCGAATGAAGGTAAGCCCACCATCTATGTAATGTGGTTTGGGCGAATAATTTAAATGAGGGGTGAACCAAAGGATCCGCTGAACCTACCAGCCTTGCAGTTTGAGGGCTGGAAACTGTGAGTCGGTGGTTTAATGGCTACATCTCCGTTTGCTTCCGTTGAATACTGTGACTCTTGATTGCTCAAAGACACATGTGAGCATCAGGATTTGGTAAGGACTCTCTCCTGGATAGAACTTTCCGGAGTAACTGTGAACATGCTTACCTAAGCGTTAGTGGATAGACAGATCATGGGCTGCTCCAGCAAGTATGGCTCTAAGGAACTAGATGGCACCGGCCTATTTTAGGGAGTACAGCTAGATTTGTAAATTCTGGCTGTAGCAGATGGGATTTGGCACTCGAGATAATATCAAAACATATTCTTATCACGTTTGACCTGTACTGAAGTGAAAAAGAAAACTTAACTTTCCCACTGAATTAAGAGAAAATGGAAGGCTTTTTGTTGAGCGACCTCTCTGATAAGCTCGTCTGCTCATGCCTGGGGGAGGAGATAGGACTTTTATGAAGTAGAAGTGCTCATCAGTGTGCTAGTACCCCAGATGGGGATGCTTGGGCCTGATTCAGAGAGAAGTGTCTGGAATGGATCCAAATTCCAAGCTGGGGAAATAGCAGGAATTGCTTTCTCCTGACTATATTTAGTGATTTTAGTATAAATCAGTTATCAGGCATAGGTCCTCGTAACTTACATATTAAGGCATTTTCTTTTGGTGTGAAGGAGAGTAACAAGGGAAGAATGAGCTAATCTCTTGTATAAAGCTCTTGCACACAATTGCCAATGTTTTCAACACCCAAGATGTAAACTGGCCTGTCTTAATGGTCTCATGGCTTCAGACCTGAGGTGACAGCTGTCACTCACGTGTAAAAGCTCCTCTCACCACCATGCCCCCCATGTTCACCCTGTGTATAAAAACAAACAAGCTGCAAAGACTTGGTTTGATTAATGATAATATTTCATGGCTTCATAGCAGTGTGAAATTACCTGGGACTATTCCAAAAACATTCGAAACACACACACTCTCTTTTTTTCTCCTGGTACTGATTTTTCTCAGGCTTTTTCTTTTGGAGGCACTTAGGATAAGATTTTCTGGAGTCTTTGGCCAGCAGACATCCATCTTTTGGTTGTTCTGATTTTTTTTTTAAAAAGCCTCTTCTCTGAAAGTGTTTCAACTCTTCCTAGGAATTTACGCCTAATGGTAGTATAACCAGAAGGCCTTTACGAAATCTGAGTAAACGTGCTGGAAGACAGAGTAAATCAATGCTTGCTGCTATCCAGTAGACTCAGTTGGAGGCTTTGGGGAGCCAGTATCTATAGTTTCTTATTCCCAAGGACAAAGGAATTATGCTGATTGGCTAGAAAAGAAGGCAATAAGTAGATTGTCACCTCACCTCAGGTTGGGTGTCCAAGGAAGCACCATGCTCCTCTGAATGCCTTAGCCAAGAGTAGGCATGCAGGCTTGGTGGGTTTTAGACAATCCAAGCTAAGAAAACCAGTACCTTCCCCACTTTCCATTGCATTGAAAAGTCTATTGTGGTAGAGTTCAAAGAAGTATTCTTGTTTTCTGAGCTGTAAATAATACCTGGAATGACCTAGAAGCAAACAACAACAATAAAACCTCAGAGGACCTGAAAAAGTGGAATTTCATGCAGTTCTATACTCTTGTCTGTAGTCCATTCTTCCTGTATTCTTTGTCTCTGGTGAACAGTAGAATTATGGGCTAAGTAGACACAGGATTATTATAGAGGTTGTGCTTTAAGTACCCACTACGTGCATAGCACATAGTTAATAGTAACTTACGGGACCCAGTTTCAGCTCTCAAGGAAAGGGATTGGAGTATGATGGCTAAGAGCAGTAGAAGGTGGGGAGAAAAATGAAATAGGACACGGCAGGAATCAGACTTGGAATATGTGAGGACATGTTTTTCTCAAGTAGAGAGAACACATTTTGAGCTTGAGTCAAAGGTGCCCACAAAGCTTATGATTTTGTTCTTTGTTTTATCCTGCCTTAATTTTAAGGAAACAAGTCCTTCTGTAGACTATAATGGCAGATCAGGGTAATTACTGATTTATTACAGATCTGCCAATTCACATTTGAGCAGCTTTAGAATAAGGAAATAACATAGGGTTTAAATCACCTGTCTTAATTTCTAGGGAGTCTGTTATTAGGTTATTCAACTTTATTAGCTTACACAATTTTCTTTGCTTTTTATGACTTGAAAAATTCCTCAGTTGCTTCTGTTTTTATTCATGGCAGCTACACTGTACCATACTATACTACATTACATCACACCACTCCACACCACACTCCACCATCCTACACCATAACACACTGTACCACACACACTACATTATACTATACCACACCATATTACACCCCACCACACCAAACTACACCCCACCACACCACACCATACCAAACTACACCACACCACACACCACCACACTACACCCCACCCCACCCCACCACACCATACCAAACTATACCACACCCCACCATACCCCACCACACCAAACTATACCACACCACACCCCACCACACTACACCATACCATACCACTACACCTCACCACACTACACCAAACCACACCATACCACACCACACCACACCACACCCCACCACACCACACCACACCACACCACACCAAACCAGACCACACCACACACACACCACACCACACACACCACACAACTACACCAAACCACACACCACACACTAAACCAACACACATAAAAAACCACACCCACCACACCACACGTACAACAAACTACACCAAACCACACCACACAACACACAAACACCACACACAACACCACACCACACCACACCACACCACACCATACTACACCATACCACACCACACCACACTACACCACACCACACCACACCACACCAAACTACACCATACCACACCACACCACACCACACTACACCAAACTACACCATACCACATCCCACCACACTACACCACACCATACAAAACTCCACTACACCACACCACACCACACTACACCAAACTACACCCCACCACACCCTACTACACTACACCACACCACACTACACCACACCACACCACACTACACTATACTACACTACACCATACCACAGCACACCACAAAAAACTACTTGGTCCCGTTTGATCTAAGTCAAGAACGGTTCCTTCTGAATTAAAAAAGTAACAACGTGTTCTCCTTACGGGTGCATTAGCCCTAGTCAGCAAGGATGTTGACATTTCACTGTTTAGAAAGTCAGATGGCAGGATTCGGAGCAGACCTTAAAGCAATCACTAGAAAAAATGTGCCAGATCCCATAGGGTGTTCTATAACACTGGAAGCCATCTTGGGTCTGGAATCTGGTCTTAGATTTGCAACTTGAAGATATTGCTTTTCATCAATTCTGCAGTAAGAATAAAGCTGCCTGGTAATTTATTCCATTCAAACTAGTGCTTTCTGATTTACTTGGTATATGTAGATAAACTTAGTGCTCCTAATTTGACCTCTTCATAAAGCTGATAAGTCTCAAGGTCTGTATTTCTCTTGCCAGGATGTTTGTACATTCGTTTGATGTTTAATCACCAAACAGCATATTGTAAAATTTTATTAATATTTTTCATATATCACCCATCAAAGATCAATAACAAGTAATTGTTAGTTCCCTTTTCAGTCAAATCATTTTAGATTGGATTCAAGGTAGCAATTAAACTCACCGGCTTTAGGTCTAATGACACACAAAAGTGGAATGGCAAGTTGCAGGATAAATATGGTGGGCACATAGAAAGGCCACTCTAATTTTCCTACCTGCCATCTAAGTCTCTGGTTTCACAGATCACACGGGGCCATAGAGGACTGAAATGAGACATGCTTGTTCCGAGCATGAGCCATTTGCCTTAGTTGGAATGATAATAACATCCTAAGCATACTCATTTATTTATAAAATATTATTAAATCCATTCAGTCTGTGCTGGTGTGTTAGGTAAAGTCCATGTAGGTTAGATTCAAAGTTAATCTACTTTATGTTAAAAAATGAACTGTCTGCTTATGTTTCTCAGACTGAAGTACCAAAATTTTGTTGACCAACTTATGCATCTTTGTACCAGGTTCCTTTAAAGCAAATATGGCTCTGATCCTGCCACCCTAGCTGTGGTGAAGAGCAGGAGGATTTTTGATCTTTTACCTTTCTCAAACGATTCAGTTGAATTTATGTCCTTATCAGAAGTCTTTCTGATCTGCTTTTAAGTTAGAACATGAGACATAAATAATAAATCTAATGCACAGAGATCATTTTCAGTTAAAATCGTCTTAACATTTACATGTCCTCTTACAACTTTTAAGTCTAAACATACTACCATCTTGTGTTATTTCCTGAAGGCAGGAGTAGCCAGAATCTCACCAAGAGGCTGACTCAGTCTCACCATAATACGGGTGCCATCTGGGAAATGCAGGTCAGGCTACCGTTCTCCATATCTTGAAACTGGCATCTTGTGATCTTGGCTGATAGTTTTGTTGAGGATGATGAAAAGGTAGTCCATAAACATTTCCTGTAATAGAACTTTAAATCTTTGAAGAAAAAAAATTGAAGAAGACACCAGAAAATGGAAAGATCTCCCATGCTCTTGGGTAGGTAGAATTAGCATAGTAAAGTTGGCAATCTTACCAAAAGCAATCTACAGATTCAATGCAATGCCCATCAAAATCCCAGCAAAATTCTTCACAGACCTTGAAAGAACAGTTCTCAATTTCATATGGAAAAGCAAAAAACCCAGGATAGCCAAAACAATCCTGTACAATAAAAGAACTTCTGGAGGCATCACAGTCCCTTACTTAAGACTCTACTACAGAGCTACAGTACTGAAAACAGCCTGGTATTGGCATAAAAACAGACAGGAGGACCAATGGAACTGAATCGAAGACCCGGATATTAATTCACACACCTTCGAACACCTGATTTTTAACAAAGAAGCAAAAAATCAAATGGAAAAAAGAAAGCATATTTAATAAATGGTTCTGGAATAACTGGATATCAACACATAGAATGAAAATAAACCCATATCTATCACCATACACAAAAGTCGAGTCCAAATGGATCAAAGACCTCAACATAAAGCCAGCCACACTGAACCTCATAGAAGAGAAAGTGGGAAGTACACTTGGATGTATTGACACAGGAATCCATTTCCTAAATAGAACCCCAGTAGTACAGACACTGAGAGAGACAATTAATAAAAGGGACCTCCTGAAACTGAAAAGCTTCTGTAAAGCAAAGGACACGGTCAACAAGACAAAACGACAGCCTACGGAATGGGAAAAGATCTTCACCAATTCCACATCTGACATAGGTCTGATCTCCAAAATATACAAAGAACTCAAGAAATTGGTTATCAAAAGAACAAATAGTCCAATAAAAAATGGAGTAGAGAGCTAAACAGAGAACTCTCAATAGAGGAATCTAAAATGGCTGAAAGACACTTAAGGAAATGTTCAACATCCTTTATTCATCAGAGAAATAAAAATCAAATCAAGTCTGAGATTCCATCTTACACCTGTAAGAATGGCCAAGATCAAAAACACTGATGACAACTTATGCTGGAGAGGATGTGGGGTAAAAGGAACACTCCTGCATTGTTGATGGGAGTGCAAGCTGGTACAGCCCCTTTGGATATCAGGATGGTGATTTCTCAGAAAATTAGGAAACAACCTTCCTCAAGACCCAGCAATACAACTTTTGGGTATATATCCAAAGGATGCTCACTCGTGCCACAAGGACATGTGCTCAACTATGTTCATAACCAGAACCTGGAAACAACCTAAATACCCCTTGACCTAAGAATGGATAAGGAAATGTGGTACATTTACACAATGCAGTACTACACAGCAGAAAAAAAAAATGACATCTTGAAATTTGCAGGCAAATGGATGGAACTAGAAAACATCACATTTCTGGGTAACCTAGATCCAGAAAGACAAATATCACATGTACTCACTCATAGGTGTTTTTAAAACATAAAGCAAAGAACACCAGCCTACAAATTACAATCCCAGAGAACTTAGACAACAATGAGGACACTAAGAGAGACTTACATAGATTTAATCTACATGGGAAGTAGAAAAAGACAAGATCTCTTGAGTAAATTGGGAGCATGGGGCCATGGGAGAGGGTTAAAGGGGAGGGGACAGGTGGGGGGGGAAAGCAGAGAAAAATGTAGAGCTCAATAAAATAAAAAACTTAAAGATTAAAGAAAAAGAACATTGCCTGTTGTATAGTCATTAGAGTAAGAAAACAGTGGCAGTTAAAAGATATGTGAGCTAGAGCATTCATTCATGTCCTCATTGGGTAAGTAACTACTGACTATGTATCCTGTACTCTGTGGCCCTTCCAACTGAGGAAGTCAGTGCTTATGAAATAAAATGGTAATTACAATATCATCTGTAGATTGTGCCGGCGGAGGATGAGTGGCGTGGGAGGCCACAGGAATGCTAGGCTCAGCTAAGAGTTGAAGAGCCTATGTGCTCATAGTTAAGATAGGAACAATTCGACCAAGTGTCAGCCTATGAGTATAAGTGATGGAAAAGTAAACAGAATAGTCACTAATGAACTGTGCGATTGAAGCTCAGGGACCCATCCTTACAGGGCCTGTGCTAAGCAGCAAAGATGCAAGTTAAGGTAAAGAGAACAAATGGTTGTTCTCCAGCTCTGCTGTGCAGCAATCAGTGGATGGCTGGCCTGAAGAGCAAATTCCAGCCAATGCCTGAAGACTGTGATGCTATGGGTCTAAGATACTGTGGTTGAAATAACAACATTTTGTCTGGGGTGGGCATGTTTGCCCATGTGTGCAGCTGAAGAGATCAGAAGGCAATGCGATCCTATATCACTTTCAAAATATTTTTAATTAAAAAATTTAAGTGTGTACGCATCTAGGTGTGTGTGTGTGGGGGGGGTGGTCATTGAAGGAATATAGACCAAGGAAAGCCACACTGTGAAGCCCTGGCTTCCCTAAGCGAGGGTAAGACCTGAAGTATGATTTACAAGGCTGTCACTCCGTTCTGTAGTTTATAGGCCTCTTTCCCAGAACAACGAGTTAAGCAGTCTTATTAGCATCAGTGATTTTAGCACTTCGTTCCTTGGGTCATCATACTAACTTCTGTAAGGTTTCTTGCTCAGGAATGAGTAGCCGCCGATGTTGACAGACTACAGAATTCTGCTGCAGGCTTGCCCAGGGATACCTGCTAATTATTGGGTGAGTTTAGTGAAGCCCAAGATTCGAACACATCTTAAAATGCGCTTTTCTTCAAGTGTGTTTTGAACTGAATCAGTTCCATGTTTCAAGGCACTTTATTTTTTAAGTTATGGGCCAGTATACACACACACACACACACACACACACACACACACAGTGTATGCACAGACATACAGCCAGAATCATGCCGTAACTTCTAGACATATCACCCTGTTTCATAAATTATCAAGACGTTTTCATTTAATTTTTTTCTTTTTCTATTAATGATTGTTTGTTATGTATTTTTTAACCAAACTATAAAACCAAATTCTTACATATGTTCAACATACTTCTCATAAAATGGACTTTTCTTACCTACTGCAGTGCCGGTATCACACTTAGCAACAACAATGTGCAGATATCCTTTACTTGCATCATAATCAAATTTTCTGAAATATCCCAACACCCCCATAATTGGTTTAAATCAGCATCACACATTAATGACTTCATTCAGTGCATGGTGCTGGAGTTGAGGTTCTAGAAGTGGCCTATCCCATTGGAGGGTCCTATTCTTCTAAAACCATGAATAACATACTGCAACTGTGTCCCCCAAGAAACTCAGAGCAAGGAAGCTCCTTTCCTTATGTCATCCTGAATATTACGTTTGAGGCTGAAGAACCAACAAGTTAAACTGTCCTCACAGGATGCTCTGACTCACTCACACAGTTTTAAGGATAAAGGAGGAAGTTGGGATGTATGTTGTTGGCTCTGTATCCTATGAAGGGGCTTAACAGCAATTTCCTCTCTACTACATTTCTACAAAATGCAATAATGGAATGATCAGAGATTGGGTTCTCTTTATTAGGCTATCCTAATAGCCCCACGTTCCAAAACCCTATCCGACTTTATTTTCTCAGGCCAGTATTCCAGTAGAAAGACTTTCTGGAGTCTGCATCCATGTCTGTGAAATGGATCTCATCTTGTCCGTATCAGAGGTTAATTTGTGAGGCTAAAAAGGGGATTGCATCTGTGGCCTACCATGTTGTTTTCTTCTTCTGTTTCTTTCTTCTCCTTAAAGAACCAGGAAGCCTTTGGCAGCTTCTTCAGATATGTTTTGTGGCCCTTAGCCTACTGTGAAGTACTTTCTTCTTCACCATTTTCTTTTTGCTTGGAGTTCCCCTAACGATGTAACACTGACATGTAAACGGGGACGGCTGTTCCGGGGTTGAAGAGATAATAAATGCAGGCGTGTGCACGGTTTAGACACAATTTACACGCTGGTCTAGCAGGCAGGCCTCCCGAGGCCTCTTCATATCCACCCTGGCCAACTGTAGCTTAATCTGACAAGGCTAATGTGCAGAATGTAAATGTTACCATTTGTTCCATGTCATCTCAGATCAGACACTAATTCGCAAATGTAATTTATCATGTCTAAAGAAAACCAAAATGACAGCTCTTACCAGTATTTGCTATTTTTGTGTTAACAATAGTTCATTTATGATTGTTATTGTTTCAGGCAGAAAATATGTCTCAAGTGTTCAGCTGGCAGTGTGGGCTTTACATCTTTACAGGCTGCATCTGGGGGCCTCTCCCGTCTCCTCCTGGAGCCTGTGCTTACCTAGGCTTCTCTTTGGATGATTGACTCCTGTTCTCCACACTCCTCATGGGGCTGAAGGAAAGACTCTGATAATGTTTCAAGCCCTGCGATCTGTTTTGGAAAGTCTAGGGGCTATATAAAGACTGAGGACCACATTTGATAGTAAGTACTTTTGTGCATTTTCAATCGGAAATACATGAGTGGCCAAGTTACAGAGAATGTGGTTAAAGGCATATTCTAGAAGAATCTGTGTCTGGGCAAATTTGTGAAGCTCAGTTTGAAGAGCTCTGTAGTTGGTAGGTTGAAGAAAAAGGCAGAGCGTCCATCTGTGTACTCCTAATGGATCATAGAATAGTATCCGTGTCCCCTAAACAAAACGATCTATCTTTGCAAAAAGAATGAATATCCACTGGGTTTAAAATTAAGTGGGTCCCTATTTGCAAATCGCTCGTCTTTTCTCTCCTCTTTGTGACTCTTCTGAGGTTAGCAAAGATTCTACTTTGGCAAGTTTACCAGGGCTTTTATCTTTGTACGATCGCTGCAGTCGGCTGCCCAGCCTGCTCTAGAAAGATGAAGAGATCCTTGCGTGACTGCCGGTGAGGTAGACGAATGCCAGGAAAGAGGGAAGGCAGTGAATCTCCCGCCCTGGAGGTCCTCATTTCAGAATGCCGAGGAGACGTGCCAACCCCAGTAAAACATTCATGACACTTCAGAAGAGCTGAAGGGGCTTTCTGCCTCATTTCTCACATGGAAAAATAGGGAGAGTCAAGTATCCCCAGCTGGAAGGAATAGGTTTTGTTTACATTTAATTGAAAGCAACGCTCCACCACAGTACTTGCAGCAGGTTTTGTGCGTCTCCCCCTGGTGAATGGTGCGGGAGATAAGAATGGACAGTTTCTGGGAGGGGCTCTGGCCCACGGATACCGCTTTTGTCATCTTGATTGGGAAAAGCTTGGCCGGCTGCTTTGATTCAGCTAAGCCAAATTTCTAAGACTTCCTTGACCTTTGCTTAAACTGTTTTTGAGATGGACTGTGTTTTTGTTATTGCCTGATGGGCTAGAAGGAATTATCAAGTTAGTCAGAGTGTGAATAAATCATTAACAAGCCCCACATGACTGATGAAGAGTTTGCAGCTGAGAATTAGCACCTGCTTGGTGGCCACAATCTAAACATTGTTCAGGGAGCCACTAGTTGAGTTTCGTAAGTTTCGTAGATCAGAGTCTGTGGCTGTGGGCTGTAGCTGTAGAGCATTCATGGTGTGTGTGTGTGTGTGTGTGTGTGTGTGTGTGTGTGAGAGAGAGAGAGAGAGAGAAAGAGAGAGAGAGAGAGAGAGAGAGAGAGAGAGAGAGAGAGAGAGAGAGAGAGAGAGAGAGACTAAGGCAACTATGTGAGGCTCTTTTGAGGGCTTGCATGGAAAGGCTTGGTGTCTGTATAGTCATTTCCTTATAGCCTTGGGGTATTTTTTGTGTGGTAAATATTCTCCTCCCCAAGCAAAGACTTTTAACAACAACAACAACAACAACAACAAATCTATAATTCTCTAAGTTGAACATGCAGGAGCTACATTGAAATATACAGTAAGGTAATCTATAGAGAAATTACAGTGTTACATTTCTGCCAGATAAAACCTTATTGGACTTAGAAGACAGCTTGTTGAAATATAAAGTTCCAGATCTACTCGTGAGTTGTTTTTTTTTATTTATGCCATTCATTGTGTGTTCAGCTTCAACTGGTTAAAAGGTGTAAACCAATCTTTCTGGTTTTCTACTTTTTATTATATATGTATTTCTCTCCATTATGCCAAAGACTGCTTGATAAGTTTGAATACCATCTTTAAATAAATTGCATAATATTCCAGTCACTTGACAAATGCAGAATTTCCCGCAGTTTCTTAATTTACATAGCAAATATTCATGAGAATTGCATTTTCCTCATTTGTAAAGTAGAGAAATGAAAATCAAATAATATGTACAATATAAAATTATTTCAAAATGATAGATCAAATAAAGTCTAGAACATATGAAGCACTGTATAGAAACTTCTTCTATCCCTATTATCAAGGTGGGGCTAGGATGATGGTATAAAAAATCATGAATTATCAATACTTTGCTGTTTACCTGGAGAAGATATCAACACATATGAAATAAATAAAGTTAAGGACCTGGAAACAAGTGATTTTTCCAATAAGGGGCAGAACTGTGCCCAAGAATGTAGAGATTTATATGAGTTGCTATATATATAAAAAAGAGTCATGGGGTTGAAGAGATACCTCATAGAGTAAAGTACAGCCAAGAACTTGAGCTTGATTCCCACGTAAAAGCTAAGAACAAGCATGATGATATAGCATGTTTAATCCCAGTGCTGAGAATGTAGAGATCCTGTGATTCTCTGGTCAGATAGCTTCCTATCAGTGAACTTCAGGTTTAGTGAGAGACCCAGTCCCTCGGATAACCCTCCTTTCTGTGGTAAAGCTTTTCCTTTATCAGTAAGTACTATGTAAGCTGTCAAGGGAGGTAAGCAACCAAGAGTTCTACCCAACTGGGATGCCTATGAATCACAAGGACCAGTAATCTCCCTTAAGAATCAATAATGGCACTCATCTCTTGGTGGGTGTCTAATAGACATATAGCCCACTCAATAGGAGGCAGCTCATACCTGGTACTAGAAAATTAGCCTGCTACCTGGGTTAGTATGGCTGTGGATCCTAGGAGAGAACCTACTACCTACCCTTTATTAGATCAATGCAGTTTCTAACTATATTTTAAAACTTATCCTTACATTCCCTGATAGCTGTAGCCCTTACCCTCCACCATAGAAGCTTCTCTTTACAACAAATGGATACCATTACAGAAAGTCACAGTTGGTCACAATGCAGAGCTCATTAGATCATGGGAAGTCCAGCCCCAACAGATACATCTACAACAAAATCACTGTCCATAGATTTCAGTGTAAACACAGACAGTAAGCACTTGGAGAGTGTTTGTAGAAAGAGTGATTGACTATAAGAATGAATGAATTAATCACAGCATAATGCTTTGGAAGGATTCCTCCTGAAAAATAGCAAAGTGTGCCTTTAGACTTCAAGTTCAACAAAGATGCACAGTCTGTTCTTAGTTCTAGCTAGTTTAAGCCAACACAGGTCAAATGGATCTGAATGCTGCTCGTAGGGCATACACGTTTCCATTGTTATTGAAACAGATTGCTACAATGTGTATAAATTAAAATAGCATACACCTACTGGACTGTCTAAGAGTTTTGTGTGTCAGAAGCCCTGTGCAGGTCTCTGCGGGCTAGCAAGCAACTGGATGTTATAAGAGCCCTGCTTCTTTGTGACACCTCCAGTGGGAAGCTTGTTCACTTGTCCTCTCAATGGCTGACTGAATGCAGTTCATTAAGAGTGTAGGACTGAGATTCTACAAGCTAGATGCTAGTTCAGGTCTTCTGAAGCTAATACATTCCCTAGCTGATGGCCAGTCCCAGTCTTCACTCTCTGAGTCTTTCTGAGTCTTTATCTCCTTTTATACAACAATTCTCTGACCATATGGTTTTTCCACATTTAATGGTTCATGTAATTACATTGGACCATCCAAGGCAATCTCTCTGTTTTACAGTCATATGATGAATGAACTTAATCCCATGTGTTGGTGCTTTTTTGACTTGTAACCTAATATACTCTCAGGTTCTAAGAATTATGTAGGAACTTCTTAGTGAGAGTTATTCTGTCTTCTACAGAGAGGAATACCGCACATGATTAACATGATCTAAATGACATATTCAACACATTTTTCATTAGGACTATTAAATCTCTTTCTTAGCATCATCTCCTTTCTTATTCATTCACGGATCACATTTAAGGGGAAAATACAATGTGAAGTATGTTCTGAAAGAAATGACATCATATTTAATTCAGAGCCATAAAGACCAGGCCAAATGTCTTTGTATATGAAAACAGATTGAACAATTTTTGGACATTAAAGTTACATATTTGCTCATTGAAAATGATGACTTGAACTGATCACTGTGAAAGCTTTGATAAAGACAGCCTCACACTCAAGTAAAATGTGTTTAATGTAATGAACTGAAAATAAATTATTACAGCAAAAGAAAGTCCTTCTGCTATGTATTGCAATAATGGAAATACAAGGTGCTTTGGAAAAATAGAAGGTAGAGATTGTTTTTCCTCCAAAAGTTAGGATAAATTCACAACATCAAGTTATTGATAAGCTTTGTAGACCTGGTGTAAAACCGCCTTCTAAATGTTCATGTTTATGCCCAGTGTATTAGCTACTTTGCTGTTGCTTTGTTAAAAAACCGTGACTAAACACAACATAAATAATTTCCAGAAGGAGAGCCCATAATGGTGGGAGAGACATGGAAGCAGGGAAGCTGGATCATGATGCTGAGAGGTTACATCTTCAATTACAAACACTAAGTCGAGAGTGAGCTGAAGTCTACCCCCTAGGGATGCACTTGCTTCCTTCACCAAGGCTGTGCCACCTTCCCAACTGGAACCAAGTGCCCAGATACCAAAGTCCATGGGGCATTTCTCATTCAAATCACCACAGAGAGATTTAAGGAAAAACTACTGCCCGAAGTTCTGAGAAGGCACGGAGAAGGGAAGCTTAGAGGACAAACTCCTCCAGCCACGCTGTGCTTGGTACTGCCTGTGTCCTTGGCAGAAGTGTTTGAAACCTGGAGCGGCACATGATCAGTTTGAAGAATGACTTCTGTTGCCATTGAGAAAACATTTTACAAGTATAATTTAATTTGACAAAGAGGGGAAAGAATATGCCACATTAAAAGTCCCCTGGCAAGTTGTTTGGAGCCAATTTGGGTGAGATGGGAAGTTTTAAATTTTTGGTTTTTTGAGACAGGGTTTCCCTGTAGTTTCTAGAGCCTGTCCTGGAACTAGCTCTTGTAGACCAGGCTGGCCTCGAACTCAGAGATCCGCCTGCCTCTGCCCCCCGAGTGCTGGGATTAAAGGCGTGCGCCACCACCACCCGGCGAAGTTTTAATTCTTTAAGCTTATTTACCTTTTAAAGTACTATTTTAATATTTCCATTTGCTATTTACTTAATAATTTGACATTACTAAATCATGCTTATTGAACATTTACTATTTAATATTGGTTATTTTAAATTTCAAAAGAGGCTAAGTGTATTTTGGTTTCAGGCTGGAAATTTTAGCAGTAGGAATTAGTATAAATGGTCAAGATACCTTATTTTTAAGTTTATCTCACATACCATCTAAAAATGCTAGCTGCCTCAGAAATGACAAGCTGTAGATTTTACCCACAGCATCACCACCATGACAAGAAGATCATTGTCCCAATTAATGCATGGCCCAGCTGAGGAGCTTCAGAGTTTTCACTGGTGTTCTGCTGGCTAGCACTCTCTTGCAAGCAGCCGGCCTGGAAGGAATGCACTGGGAATCCTCCTCTGCCCTTTATCTGGGAGCCTGACAGGGAAATTCTAACCCGAAAACTGATGAGATGGCCGGCCGTGCTCTCCTGTCTCTCTGGGACTGCCTGGGTATCTCCTCTTACTCCAATGGGGAGTGACTGGTATTTAAGCACAGATAACTGTAATCTTGGTGGTGAGGGTGAGTCAGAGAGGGCATCCCAGAAATGCAAATGACTCAGAGAAGGGGTTGCCTGCACATGGGGACAGAGGCCCAGGCCAATCCCAGTTGCTTTTGTGTGGACAGGAGGAGGGGAAGGGGGCGGCCCCAGGAGCCCTGTGTGAAGAACCCTCCCCCCCCCCCCCCCCCCCCCGAGTCTAAGGTTCACAGCTTAGATGGGAATGCAGAAAGGAGGAATCATGTTTGGTCTCAGACCTCACACTCTATAATGTTTGCTGAGATATTTTCTGTCTGAAATGGACAAATGGAGTTAGGGAAATCCTGGATGGAAAGAGCCACTCTTCAAAATCAGACCTCTCTGTATTCAGTAATCCAAACAGGGCAACAAAAAGGCAAAGTTTTGATCACCTTAAGATTTGAGCATGAGTTTTGCATGTTGTGTTGACTTTTCCAATGCAGGTGTTTCTGTCTCTAGTAATCAAACAATAGAAAAATTCACAGTCACCAATCCTTACACTAAACAGAAAAAAGCCCAAATGTCTTATTTACACCCCCCAGGGTAATGTTAACTGTTAGCTCTCTGTGAAAGAAGCCAAGATGGAAGACAGTGTAGGTTGTCTCACTGGCAGTATAGGCCGCCACACTAGCTGAATAGTAAGTTCGTTATTGAGGAAATGTCCTTCCAAACTGCAACTTCCTTACAAGATTTTTTTTTTGAGATAGATTTTTCTCTGTAGCTTTGTGTCCTGTCCTGGAACTAGCTCTTGTAGACCAGGCTGGCCTCAAACTCACAGAGATCTGCCTGCCTCTGCCTCCTGAGTGTTGGAATTAAAGGCATGCACCACCACTGCCAGGCCCTTACAAGAATTTTAAAGGAAATTAAAGGGTAATCTTGTTGGGTCAGTGACAAGAAAGGGAGGCTTGAACTTTTGGCTGAGTAGGACACAGTATGGTCCTAAATGGGCCCGGCAGGACCACAGAGCAGACTTTCAAAAATACTTGAGACCAAGCAAATACTAACACTGTGCCATCATAGACATCTTAATGATAAAAGCCAGCATGGATGTTATAGATTCTATGCTGGCTAATCATCACTGTTAACTAAACCATGGAAACATGTTGGGAGCAGTGAGACCCCAGATACTGAATTTCTTGTAATCCCCTGATCTGAGTGCCTACAGCTGCTCTGAGCACGAGACCTTCAGGAGTTCCTGATGGCAGAGTGGTTTCTGGTGGGTTTGGCTGGGGCGTGGCTATCTCTATATAATCTGCCCCTGAACACAATAAAGGGGGCATTCTTGGGGAATTCAAGGATGACCCATGTCTCTGTCTCTCTGGCTGTGTGTGTGTTTTTAAAAACATTGATTGACCCACCTGTACTTTGTCTTTGGAAAATTGTTTGCTGCTTTTTTTGCTGATTAATTGAAAGGATTTTTTTCTTCTTGGTGTTTAATATTTTGAGCTATTTATATATTCAAGATATTTATTTTTTTATTGTTTTTCCTCTTTCTCCTCAGGTTTCTCTTCCTCTTCTTCAATAACCACCATTTTAAGGCTCACTCTCCTCTCTCTCTCTCTCTCGTTTATCTGTCACATATCTTCTCTTGTTCTCTAGGTGATTTCCTCACTCTGTGATCTTCGCTCACTGCACAGAGGCTGTTTTAGCTCACACAACCTCATGTGTCACTTCTTAACTGTATTTCCTGGGGCACTGAAGTCATTTCAGAGAGTCCTTATTTATCCCTGAATCTTGGAGTTTTTCTTATACTACTGAGGTTTTTTGTTTGTTTGTTTTGGCACTAGGATCTCACTGTGTAATCTCCAACTGGTAACTTTCCTGAATCAGCCTCCTGAACTGGAGTGATTATTTTTATGATTTTCTGATTGATGTGGACTGATAATTAAATCAATAGCAATGTTAATAATTGTGATAATAATTACTTTAATGTATATTAAGTGTTTCCTTCTTAACAAGCATGTTAAAGATCTCTGTGTATTAGCTAATAATTTTATATATTAGTCTGTTAGTTCTTATAATAAGCATTAATATTTATATTATATTAAGAGGACATTGCATTTGAAAAAAGATCTTACTGAGCAAATGGCAGATCTGGCTTTGAACCAGGTCCCATTCATCTCTAGAGTGTGCCTTCTTTATTACCCCTGAGATTGGATGCTCCAGGGCAAATTACTTAGGTAATGTGAAGAAACATGTATGAATAATTGACTATTTTCCTGTGTTGGTCAAATGAGTTTGGAAACATCAATGGGTGGGAACTCTTATTATTAAAAAAGTTATAAGAACTTTTCTTTGCAACTGGAAAGGTGGGTAGGGAGTATTTCTTTTTTTCCTTGCACTCCTATTTGTATATTTTTTTATCATTCTAAAGGATGCAATTTCATGCTTCTCAGAGCTGAGGAAGGGAATTTCCAGTAGGTGGACAATGGAATAATCAACGGTCGCAGTAGCTATACTCTTCCAGGTGACTGCATAGGTGTGACAGTGGCCGAGACTCCCATAGCAGACTTTCTTCTCTTCCACGGTAGATGACAGTAATGTTTCTTCCCTTTATTATGAAGCAGAAGTTGCACTCTCTTTGGACAATCCAGGACAAGTAAGCCACATTTCTTTTGACACTAGTTCCCGTAGGAAGGCTTTGGTTTTAATTTCTGAGAAGCCAGGGGTAATCAATCACAGTTAAGCTTAGTGCTTTGGGTCTGAAATGCAGGGTTGTGACAGATTATGCCTGTTTGCTTTCCTAGCATTTTAAAATAATAAAATCAAAAAACATGCAAACATGTACTTTTATTTATTCTCCTTCACCTCTTCGTCTGTGAAGAAGCAGGGTAGCTACGTCACAATATGGAGAATATTCAAGAGTGCTCTGGATGTCAGTGTGGAACTCTGAGGACCTTCTCTCAGTTCTAGCCTCTTCTGTTTCTTTCGACCCTACTACTTCATCTCTAAAATGGAAACCACAATTTACTTAGCAAAAGCTCAAAGGATTGAACCAAAATATTTTTCAAGGCACGTACTTAGTCTGAAATTTAATCTGTACCTCCTGAAAGAGAAAATGAATCTAGAACTTGGTAGTTGTATGTGAATGTGGATTTTTTCATTGGTGTGTATCCTCTTCTAGTCCCTGCTGCTAGGAAGAGAGGGGGAATGCATGGGTTTAGTGGCTACTCACCCACACAGAAAATGCTTTTTCTGTCTCTTGTCAGTAGCGTCTTTCCTATATTTGCAAATTCACCATATGTCTTTCTTTCTTACCGTTTAAGAGTTTATTCCCTAAGAATCCCAACTTAAAGAAATGAGGCTTTCACCTAACAAATTTCAGAATTGTCATTACTTGTGTACCCACCTCCTTTCTTAGAAGCTCTGATCACTCGTTCATCTGCTTCCCACTCTGATGGATTTGCCCTCCTAATACTCTTTAACCCCGTGGGTTTACCTTATCTCCTTGGCTCTTTTGCTTCTCTTATCTCTATCCTGTTAGCCTTAACTGATGTAATTTGTTTTCCTTGAGTTTCCTCCTCTTCTGTGAAGACATGAACACTCACCCTGAATATTTCTCACCTCTTCATTAGTCTCTGTCAGCTGAATTCCAGTCCAACACACTCTCCAGGAAAGTTTACAGCCAAGCCCAGGTTTGTGTCATGTGATACGTGCTAAATCTCACTCCTTAACTCCTGCAGATTTGTTTTCTATGCTTGCTCTCATTTTCTGGTATGGAATTGATGTTGTTATCAAGTCTTGGCTGAGCAGTTGATCTCAGCTTTGAGCAAATATTCTCACTGAGTTCTATAGAATTAGAGTCAATTGTCCATGTTGTTTCTGGTCTACCTTTCAGTTTAATCTTGGGCAGATCACATGTTTCTATGGATCTCAATAAGGTTTAAGATTTTATATACATGTGTATATATGTATATGTATAAAACACTATATATGCATGTCACTATTTCAAATATCTAGACACATAGACTTACTAGACAATAATTAGGTTCTAAGAGCGATTCCTAAACTTTTTATAACACTATAATGAACAATCCCAACTTTCTTTTCTTAGAATTAAAAATTATTTTCAATTTCTTGTGGGATGAAGGCCGTGGAAGAAGCTCAGGCAGCATACAGTTATTTATATTTATCTTTGATGAAAAACATTATATTTAACACATTCAATTCAGCTGAAAAAAAAATCTCATGGCTTATGGCCGAGATGAGGGGGAGGAGATAAACGAATCTTGGCTGGTGGAAGATGTGGGAACCACTGGACTAGGCAGTCCCAGAGGCCTCTGCTGGTTCTTTTGGTTTCATGAATGTTGAATCTGTTTGGAGCAGGCTGGAATGTATCTGTAGAGGAAGCTGTCAGCTCTCAGGCTTCTGACTCAACTTGTCTGCTGGGATGAAAAGCAGGAGATTTCTCTCCAGGAAGGTCAGCTATCATCCCTCCCTTTCACATGAGACTTGACCTCCCATGGGCTAGCACAGTCCTTGGGAATTCAGGACTCCTGAGTTAAATATGAAGCAAATGTTGCTTCAAGTACATTGTCCTTTTTGCATTTTCAGGTTTTAAGCTACCACACGACGACTCAGGAGAAAGTTTTCTGTCTGTCGGTTGTGCAGATTAGGGTGATAAGAGTTGGTGTGTGGCGGGGTAACTGGGGACTCTGACATGACAAAAGCCTGATATTTAGTGTCACATAGTTTCTGAGGAAAGCTCAATGCAGTTAAGAAAAGAGACCTTTGGCTCATCTGCGAAGAAGGTGCCATGGACTTCAAGGTGGCCCTCAGGAGTCTTTTTGTCTTAGAGCTAGAAGAGAAGGCAGAATGAAGATGTTCAGAGTCTCCAGCTTGTAGTTGCTAGGGAACTAGAAATAATTAGTTGGTGACCTTTTAAAACATGTATTTGTGATATAAAGTCAAGACAGTAAAGGAAAAGTATATAATATAAAACATTTTATTAAAAATGAACATGATAAAATATTCTACTATGGAGTTTACAAATATATTCTTGAAAAATCAAAGAGAAAATGTGGTAATGCCATAGTGAATAAAGAAGAGAAGGGGTTTATTTGTCCAGATAGGTGTTGTCATTGTTCATTGGTTAACTAAGGAAGGCACTGTGGGTAAAGAGATCAGTTTCATGACTTCCTAACTGTGTGACTTTGGCCAAAATGCATATTGTCCTGTATCTTAGTTTTCTCCCATTATGGGAACACTTATAATTGTTAGATTACATATATAAAATACAGAGAACCACATGGTCCATCCAACCAATGTGGCTGTGACCAAGGTTGGGTATCTCATTGAACAATCAGATAAACTACTAAGTAAAGCAACTGGATTGTGGGCACCACCAATATCCCACAAGGCAGTCATATATTGATTAAAAACATTGAAAGCCAATATTTTGTTAGTCAGGCCCTTATACTTGACTTGATGTATAAATAACTTGTAATGTTGAACAAAATTTATTGCAATTATTCTGTTCTTTTATTTTTATTTATTTATTTATTTTATATAACAACCATATTTCCCTCCCTCTTCTCCTCCCATTCCTTCTCTCTGCCTCTCTCTTATCCCCCCTCATATCCACTCTTCCTCCATCTCACTTCAGAAGGTGTAAAGCCTCCCATGGAAGTCAACAAAGCATGACATATCAAGTTGAGGCAGGACCAAGCTTCCCTCCTTTGCATCAAGACTGGGCAAGGCATCTCACCATAAAGAATACCTTCCAAAAAGCCAGCTCATGCATCAAGGACAGGTTCTGGTTCCACTGCTAAGGGTCCCACAAAAATCAAGCTACACAACTGTCACCCACATGCAGAGGGCCTAAGCCAGTCCCATGTTGACTCCTTAGCTGTAGGTGCAAAGTCTGTGAGCTCCCACAAGCTCAGGTCAGTTATCTCTGTGGGTTTCCCCATCATGATCTTGACCCCCTCCCCCGCTCATATAATCTCTCCTCCCTCTCTTCAACTGGACTGCCAGAGGCTGGCCCAGTGCTTGCCTGTGAACTCTGAATCTGCTTCCATCAGTTACTGAATGAACTTTTTGGGGTGACAATAAGGGGAGTTACCAATTTGATTACAAGGGAAGTCCAGTTCAGGCATCCTCTCCACTATAGCTAGGAGTTTTAGCTGGAGTCATCCTTGTGGGTTCCTGGGAGTTTCCCTGGCACCAGGTTTCTCCCTAACCCCACACTGGCCTGCTCTATCCAGACATCTCTTTCATTACTTTCCCCTCCATCTTGCCCCCAACTCAACCATCCTGTTCTCTCATGTTCCCATCCACCATCCCCTCCCCTCTGAAACAACCAACGTATGATAGCTATATCAACAATCAGAGTAAAACTGAAACCTGATACTTCTGAACCCAAAATAAATGGGTTAACAACGATATAAATATTCATGAGCAGGGCTGCAGACAGAGCTCAGCCAGGAGAGTGTTTGCCTAGCACATACCAGGCCCTGATTCAATCTCAACACTGTATAAGGCAAGAATAGTAACCCACTTCTGCTGTGGGATACTGCTTTTGTACCCTGTAAAGATTTGTCACTTGTATTGGTTTAGTAAAATGCTGATTGGCCAGTAACCAAGCAGGAAGTATAGGTATGGTGACTAGGCTAGGAGAATTCTGGGAAGAGGAAAGGCTCAGTCTGCTACAGTAACCCGCTAGATACAGAGGGAGGAAGATGAGAATGCCTCACTTAGTAAGGTACCAAGCCACTTGGCTCAATATAGATAAGAATTATGGGTTAATTTAACTTGTAAGAGCTAGTAACAATAATCCTGAGCGAATAGATCAAACAGTTTATAATTAATATAAGCCTCCATGTGTTTTCTTTGGGACTGAATGGCTGCAGGACCAGGCAGGACAGAAACTTCTGTCTACACACTCCTGTATCTCTGGCACTCAGGAGATGGATGCAGGAAGACCAGAAGTCAAAAGTCCATACTTAGCTACACAACGAGGCCAAGATGAGCCACATGAGATTTTTTTTCTCGAAATAAAAGGGAGGATGTGGGTCAGGGCTACTGCTATGTTAGAGCACTTGCTGCCTAACATTCATAAGGTTCTAGGTTTAAACTTCAGTGCATCCAACCCCTAAAAATAGAGAAATTAAGAACAAATATAACTTACCCACATGATTTTGTAAGGTATAAACATACCTGTTTTCATTACAAAGAGCCCTTATATGGTTATAATCATCTTATTAAGTTAATCATACCAATGGAATTTCAAGTCACTAAGGTTTAATGTCAGGAATTACAATTCACCTCATTAACTCTTTTGGAGAAGGCAGCCTGCTTTGAATTTTCTCTACTTGGGGTTTAGATAGAACAAAGACCAATATTCATTAATCTGTCCATCTAACCATTCATGTAATAATTGAGTACCAACCAAGTTTCAAGCAAGTGGGAAGATGATTGGAACAAGTGCTCCCTACCTATTGGGGTCCTACACTTAAGGAAAAGACAGATTTCTCATTAGTGGATGAATAGGCTCTGATGAAAATATGAGGTGTTGTGAAGTTTATACTCATGAGGTTGGGAAAGCTTCGTTCAAGGAGTGACAGTCAAATAAGCTCCGGTGGGACATTAGTGAGAGTGTACGTACAGAGTAGGGAAGAGGTAGAAGAGGAAAGCTACTTCAGGAAAGGAAAGAGTATCTGAGAAGAAGGGCATGCAGTGAGAAGGAGCAATGCCACTAAGGCCAGCACGTGGTGGCCTAGGCAATAATGGCTGGCTGTATTTTAGATGCATCAGAAGCACTGGAAGCTATGATGTGCTTTATATAGTGCTGGCCTGATTGTTTACAGACATCACATAGCCTACTGAATACAGAGCTGACATTGCCTGCTGAATATAGACTGGAGGGCATGGAAAGAGATGGAGGACGGGAAGGTAAGAGGATGTTTCTGCAAACCAAGAACAGACATGAGCATTGAATGGAATGGGACTTGACATTCTTCATAGATTTTGAAAGATGGTGCCATCACTTGTTGAGATGGGGAATGCTGGTATAGATGACATGGAAGGATGACCTAGGAGTCTATGTAAATATTCAGGTGAGACACCCACATGGGGCTCTTCCATGTCTAGCTGAACAGGGATCTAGAAATCCACAGATGTTGATGCAGGCCACGCAGGCAGAGGCATGCACCACCTGCTAGAATTGGCTGCCTAGGAGGTACTAAATCTTCTGGCTAGAGAGATTTTATTGGAAAAGTCATTTGATAATGTTTGATGATTGAATTTAGTTATGACTTCATTATTTATGAAAATATACAGCATTGGATCTATCTTTTTATATAAAAAGATTAACAGAAAATCTAAATTCTTTCTATAGCTGCCCATTTTCAAACTCTGGGAGAAATGTTCATATTTCTTTTTTTTTAAACACATTGTCATTCTAAACAAACTGCTTCCCAGGATTTAAGGCTTGAAGCAATTGTGGTGTGATGAACTTGTTGATTGGCTTCATTCATTCATAATATGCACATGTGTCAAATCATGGCATCCCACATGTATGTGAGTCATACAGTCGTAATTTGTCACTTAAAATAATACAAATGGCTTTGTGCAGGTGGGTAAAGTGCTTGGTGGGCAGGAATGAGGACTGGCATCTGGATCCCCTGAACACATGCAAAGGTAGGTGCCTATAATTCCAATGTTCCTATGGTGAGATGGGGGGCAGAGACAGGAAGAGAGGCCGGCAGAGCTCACTTGGCCAGTTACCCTGGACTACACAGCAGTAAACAGCAGAGACTCTGTCCAAACAAGGTGAAGGGAAGAGGATATCAAGGTTGTCCATACACAGGCCTTGGCATGTTCACACCCTTGTATACACATGTCATATACAAGCACAAAATAGAATACAATAATTTAAAAACACTTAAAAAAGTGCATCGATTGTTTGCTGACATCACGTTGAAATGTGGGCTTCCCCAGGTGCCAAGCCTGTTAGGTTATGTATGAAAGTTACATATTTGTACTCTCGTGTGATCTCTCTGATTAAAGCAGATAGACAAATAAAAACAAAAGAGCGTCAGCTAAACATGGCTTAAACCTTCACAGCTGAAAGAAGAAAAAAATTATCTGGAGTGGAACTGAGGGTGGTGCATGCTTTCTTCTTCTTCTTCAAGAATTTTCTCACAGCATCTCAGTTTTTACCCTAAGCAGTGGCTACTCGATGGCACTTGCCAGTTCTTGCTCTGTAAATCACCCGGCACTCTTCCTGCGGGCAACATGTCCAGTGTTCCATCTCTTAAAATGTGCAGAGATTTTGATAACCATGTAAAACAAACCTTGTCACATTCCTGCGTAATCAGGAATTCTCCTCTGTTGAAAATGCCTTGGTGATGCTGAGGTCTGCATGCCCTTAGGTCCATCCCTCCAGCAACTATCAGAGTGAGCACAGCTCCAACTGCTCCCTCTCAGCTGCACTCAGCGGCAATCTCTCAGCTATGCCCTTGGTGTTGGGAGTCACTGACACCCTGGGATCAGGGGATGCTTTCTGTGAAGTTCCTGGGGTGCACAGCTTTGGGGTACTGTCTCCCCAAAGCACACAATAGTGCCTTGTCTTCGTGCATCTTTTTCTTCATGGTATCTTCAGTCTGAAGAAGAAATCGCCTAGCTCAATGCTCCCTTTAGCCTGTTTGGAAAAGTTTTTTTCTCTTTCTCCCCTCCTGTCCCTCCCCTCCCCCAGCTCCCTGGTTATGGTTCTCCTCACCTTAGGCAAGTGGTGATAAAGCTGTGTATCTTACAAGCCACCAGCACTTGACTGGTACTCTAAGGGGGTCATGGAGTAAATAGGTGTTTGGTTAAATGCCTGTCTGGAAGGGCTAGAAGCTTCTGAAAGATTTTCAGGAGCTGGACCCGGGTGGGGTGGTGGGTAGGGGTGAGAGTGGGGTTGCGTCTAGGGAATCTGCCTGTAACAGGGGTACACTTTCTCCTTTCATCAACTCGCAGAAACAGCCACACATCATTTCCAGCAGTTCATCCAGAGAATGATAGGAGTGAGCTTTTGACCCAAATCAAGGCCATCTTCCCTCCCTTTCTGAAGGTGATGTCTTTAGACTCTAATTAGAGAGTTGAGCAACAAAGAAATTTCTGAGTCACCGGCTCTGAAGCCTGTAAAAACAAACTCTGTAGAAAGATACTTTTTTGGGAAGTGCCCGTAACTTAGTCACTCTGACTTAGCCTCTTTTTTTTTCAGCCTCCTCCTGAAGCCACAGTTAAGTAAATGAGTCAAGCAGGAGACTCGTTTTCTCCATTTTGTTAGGCATAAAGGATGGAGTAAGTGCCCGGACTGTCATTCAACAGGTTTAGGTGATTGATTCTGAAGGTCTCAAGGTAGATTCAGAACTTCCTTGGACAAGTATTCGGATCATCTGTTCACAAAGCACATTTTTTCTGACTATGGTGCTTTCTTTTTAAAAAGAGAAGCAGTGATCTTTTTTTTTCCCCCTCTCCAAAGGGACAAAATAGGCAGCTCAGAACAAAAAGCTCTGGGTTGGAAAGCTGGGCCTATCCCTTATTAGCTGTGCCCGCGAACTCCTTCACTGAGTTTTACAAGTGTGACTCCTAACTCTTCTGATGAAGACAAACACCCCTAACTGACAGGAATGTTGTGAAAAATAAATGAGATAATGATTGGGAAAGGGTTTGGAACAGAAATTGGGGGGAAAACAGGTACCCAATAAATGTACATTCAGTCATTCACTCGCTTGCCAAACAGGTAATATTTCTCAGTATAACCTAACTCCTTTTGATCATAATGGATAACATGAGTTACAAAAGAACAAAGCTGGCTATTTACAGTACCTCAGCTCCTTTGTGTTTGAATAGATTTGCCTTGACTATTGGAAGGGTGTGCTTTCTTTGAGCTCCTTAAGTTTGTTCTCCTTCGACACTCCATGCTACAGCCTTCTAGTTATTGTTTATTTTGTCCTTAATGTTAAGAGTACTGATCAATATTGGTTTCTTTTTAATGCTTGTTGGAAGTGTGTTTTCCTTAAAGATACTTTTTATTTTCAGGGAGGTCGAGTCCCTCCGGATTCTTGAGGATCTTCCTACTTCCCAGTGGTCTGTGAAGGGATGTATGAATGGTTACTGTGCTAGGAGGGTGAGCAGCCGTCCAGGCCTCAGTTCAGGAGGCTCTGAAATTGGAAAGGTTTTTAGGGGTGTTGGTGCCACATCCTTCTTCATGGGGATGTATACCATCATTTCATTTTCTGGTAGGCAAATGTCAGTTCTTCTGTGTTTTAGATGGTTGCTCTAAGCTAGCCTGAGGAGTATGGAGTATGTAGTTTAACCAAATGACTGTTTTGATTACATCTGGTTTGAAATACTGAAACACAGGATTCCTGGATTTACCTTTCCACTGGAGTTTTCTTTCTCAATTCAATTCATGTTTGTCATTTTGTGTTTCATGCTCTGATTGATTGACAGTCACCCATTCTAGCCCTTCTTTCTCCTGTGATCTGACATTCCCATCAAGGAAGACACAGAAGATGGTATCCATTATTACCCATGTAAGGTGGTGACAGTTCAGGGTACGAATGACTGCCGCTTGTCATCACTCTTAAGAAGTCATTTTACTGTCGTTGAGCTTAGGGATCAGGCTGCGAGGTGACAGTGCTGTGTGATAGTGCTGGAGTCAATTCTCACTGTGGGTTTCTTGTGAGGTACACTAGCCATCTGGGCTAGTGCTGTAGAGAATTCTCCCCTACCCTATTTATTTTCAGAATGGCAGAAATAATAGTAGTTATGTTTGTTTTAACTTTGCCATAAGAAACTGTCCAATCTCTGGGTAGCCATAGAAGTACATAAACAATTGTCAAAAACCACTGTGAGACATTGTACTCTGGGAAAAAAAAAAGATAATGAGAACTTTTATCCAATCAATCTGTGGTCTTTTGGATAGCTGGGAAGTGTGCACTGCAAATTTACCACGCATGCGTGGTTTTCTCTGATACGTAATCCAATAAGAAGCGGGGTCAGGTCACGCTCTCTATCTCGCTTGGACATGGCAGGCTTCCTGATGCACAGTTCAGTGGCTGGATCTGGAGCTTTCCCCAGCCTTCCCTGGTAGATGAAGAGGAAAAAGTATTGCTTTTTCCCTGTATTTGTAAGTGTGTGATCTTCATTTTATCCCTTAATAAATTTGTCTTCTTCCCAGACACCTGTGGGTTTCGCACTTTATCAAATTCCAGCACCCATGAGAAAATCCAGGTGTAGCCACATGCACCTGTAATGAGAAAATCCAGGTGTAGCCACATGCACCTGTAATGAGAAAATCCAGGTGTAGCCACATGCACCTGTAATGTTAGGCTTGTGGGTGGTGGGCAAAAAGATTGCTGGTATTTACCAGCTACCAGTTCAGGGAGAGATTTGTCTTAAGAAACAAGGTAGTGAGTGATAGAGCCGGACTCCTAATGTTCTCCTCTGACCTCTGAGCACACCACACACACACACACACACACACACACACACACACACACACACAGGTAGGGTGGGGTGGGTAAATACCCTTGTATCTCTAGGCACGAGAAGAGCTACAGTGTGCAGAAGGCTGTAATGCGTGAACTGAATATGGCAGGGTCAATAAATAATATGGCAGGGGTAGAGAGGGCTGTGCTGCAGAGGGTGGGCATGGGGACACATCCTCTGCTAATGGTGGAGAAACTGCTTCCTCATGTGATTAAAAAACTTCAGAATCTGAGGGTTCAGAGTCCTTAACCTCATTAGGCTCCCCCCCAACACATCTCTATCCTGAATTACAGGATCTCACCCCTTATCAATCAGTGCTCTTACTTTGACTGCTGATGCTCTCTGAGACTAGAACTTAAATTTTCATAGCAATTCAGTCACAAGGACTTGAGTTTAATTTTCCATAAGTTGAGCACTAGGGCTGCCAGAGAGAAGATGCTCTTCTAGGGCACAATTGGAAACTTTTAGACTGCTTATGTACATCTGGAACTCACTCCTTTCCTTTGAGAGTTGAGGAAAAGATGTTAGAAGCGACCATCCAGAGCATGCTTATTTTCCCACAAATTTTCTTTTTTCTTTTTTTTTTTGGTTTTCGAGACAGGGTTTCTCTGTAGCTTTTTTAGAGCCTGTCCTGGAACTAGCTCTTGTAGACCAGGCTGGCCTCGAACTCACAGAGATCCGCCTGCCTCTGCCTCCCGAGTGCTGGGATTAAAGGCGTGCGCCACCACCGCCCGGCTACAAATTTTCAAAACTTTTATGTGTCACGTCATTAAATTCTTTGCTCCTCACAATATAGGGTTATAAATGCGTTTATTTACTTATTAAAAATATATCACACTAAAGACTTCTATTGTTCTTTATGTTACTAGAAGAGGCTTCAGTACCTGCAGGTTTTGGTGAATTGGAAAGCCTTTTACAGATACTTACAAAATTCTCCCTAAAATTTGTTTCTATAGACTTCCATTTTCGGAACTACAATCTACATTAGTCGGGGTTCTTTAAAAGGACAGAACTGAATATATATTCAAACTCTGATTCAAAATGTACAAAAGCTGTGCATTTTCATTTACTATTGTGACAATTCTCAATGCCGAATTATAGGTGAGTAAGTAGATGATTCATACTTTCTCAGAAGAAGAACAAACTGTTAAACAAACCATGAAAAACATAGTAATTTCATTTTCTATGGTGTTTTAGAAGCCCCCTTCTTTGAATAAGATACTGGAACTGGCTAGTGGCAAAAAGATGCTTGCGAAATGCTGTCAGAAAGTGGATCCTGAAGACACAGGTCAGGGAGGCGTTAGTGATACCTGCTGGTATTTGTGATAACAAGAGCAGAAAACCAAATGCCCTTTCCACTGTTTTGCCAGTGAAAACATTTTAAATGTTCATTTTCTAATCTTTCCTAACTGCCCAAGGAATCTGAAGAAAAGAGAACTAGAGGGGAAAGACTAGAAATGGAAGGAGTAGGTGGAAGAAAGCAAAGTCTCCTTGCTTAGAGTTGTCTGAGGTTTTGAGAAAGTCCTTGGTTTTGTCAATGAGTATTTCTCATTCAGCTCTTTTGTCTTCATCTCTCTTTGTTAATAAGGAAATGCACAATTAAATATTGATTTCCCATGACACTTTTCAACATAATCCCTGTCCAGAGGAAGTGGCCCTGTTGTTTTATTTCAGCCTCAGTTATTACGTATACTCCTCATGAAATGACATCGGATAATTTATTAAATTCAAGCATTAGATATTAAATGTGATTCATTGGACTGATGAATTTTCGTTCAAACACCGAATGAAATGTATGGCGAAAATGAGTTTGTTGGTTCTTACTTGGTCTCAAACTTGTCTGCAGTCAACGCCTCTCTTTAGAATATGCATAGTCATCTGTAGCAAGCTATACATTTCCTTCCATTTTAAATTTGATATTTGAGTGTGGATGCAGGAAAATACTATTTCTCAAGCCTTATCCAGGAGGTAGAAGTAAGTACTCTGTGATCTTCTCCACTTGTCATGAATTCAGCCTTAAGTGTTGGAGCTCAGCAAGTGTCCTGGATTTGGTTGAACTATGACCTTGTCATAATGAAGTCACACTGTCATATGAAGATGGTGCTCACATCCTATTTAATAAAGGAAACAGCCCTTCTATAAAGCATGCTAAAATAGCTCTTAGATTCCTAAAGGTAGCATTGGTGGCATTCTGCTTTTGTAAGAAAAACAGAATTGGGAATGGCAGGATATATATAGCTTTTGTTCCATGCTTAAGAATATATATCAGGGAGGTTTTTTTGACCAGTTTCATGGAACTGTGGGTCATGAGCAAAATGTGTGCTTGCTAAACAAACAAACCCACCAAAAATCCCATGGAATTGAATGTAAATTGTTTTAGAGGTATATTCAAAAATATAACCCATTTGGACCAGATCTTTTTGATTTTTAGTTTCCTTTTCCAAGTCATGGAATAAATTCTTTGAATGAACATACCAGGTTTGCACAGACTCATGAAAAAGCCACATACACTCCTTACATGTTTTAGAGACAAAGGTTCTGGTTATACCATGCAGAGAAAGCTAGAGCCGTGCAATTAGCATCCTTTGTGTAGGTTTGTGTCTGGTTTCCTTTGCTCCATGGTTTCTAGAGGAAGATCAATCTCCATCCTGCCTAGTGAAAATATCAGTGTGCAGTGAAAACATAACCCTTTGATGTATTTTTTGTAGGATTTTTTTTTTTTGCTCAGGAACATTTGAGGCTTTGGTCTATGTTCTTCTCTTGGTTCTTTTATCTGTCCCACAAAGTCACCCACCAGAGCAGACACTCTGAAGTCCCACTGGGCTCCCATCAGTCCAGTAGAGACGGCTGACATGACATATTAGTCTTAAATCTAAAACATGTGTTTGGAAAACGCACTGTTTCCTGGTAATAATTAAGAATGCTACTTGGCAGGTTGGCAGTCACATAAAACAATCATTAGTAAAGCCTATATTTATTATGTGCCCATCTTGTGCAAATGAAACCCACATTATAAATATGTGTAGGCAAATGGACCCAAAATAATGCACAGGTAGAATCATTTATAATGAAGATGAAAAGAAACAGTCATTGATAGTTTCTTCTAATTCATTGTTCTTACAACAAAAGACTTCACCCACCACACACACACAAGTGTGCACACACACAAGAGCCACATCAAAAACATTTCTGAGTTTCCTTCTATTTTTTTAAAAAAACCATGTAGGATAAACTCACATAAATCCTCATTTGGCACTAAAGAGTTCTGCTGTACAACTAATTAAGATAAGGTCCTATAGTCACGAAGCTTTTCCTTGATAAATGTTATAGTGTAGAAAAAACAAGTCCAGGTATTTGACCTGCTATTTCATTTTTAAACACACACACACACACACACACACACACACACACACACACACACACACACACTAAAGAATGATATGTATAAACTACATCTAAAATTCTTACTTAAAAACTGAAATAGTTCTGGACCAGACGGATAATACACACCACCCTGAGTCTCCCAGGGACAACTATCTCCCTCTTTAAGACTTCAAAACATCCCTAGACAGCAGGGAAAGGTCTTTTGACTTGGGACACTGCCCCCTGCAGTGTGTTTGGGAGGAGGGCTGTGTTAGACATTAAAGTTCATTTCAAAAATCATATATGCATACAAGTATTGGTTCTCTGTCTATGAAAGATTGACCCAATAGCCTAAGTCTACCATGTAAGCAGCACCATCTTTGTGCCCTCCAGCCACATGGTCAGGACCCAACACCAGATGACCAGCACAAATGGGCAAGCATGAGCCACCCAATCTTACTAATCAACTAATATGCTGCAGAATGTCCAGACACTTCCTTCTGAAGACATAAAGAGAAACAGGAGTGTTGGTAGGTGCCTGTAAGCCCAGCTCTTAGAAGGTTGAGGCAGACAGTCCAGGAGCTTGAAAAGAGCTTGGGCTGTGTAAGGGTCCTAAGCTTCTGCTGGGCTGCACAGAGATGCCCCCCCAAATGAATTAATAAACCAAATATATCTTAGGTAGAAACTATTTTCTATGGTGTCACAAGAGGCAGGTAGAGTCCACTTTAGAAAGTCCTTGTATAAAGAGGTGCGCACAACAGAAAGCACAGCTGTGCTTGCCTTCTGTGGTGTCCTCACCACCGCCCCCCTTGCAGGAAAGCGAAGGAGCAGGGATTCAGTCTACATTTACTCAGTTCCATGTGAAATAAACCAGACCAGTTAAGAAATAACATTTACTTTGTTTTCTAGATTGCTGACTATGAAAAAAAAATTCTTTGTTGCAAAGTTCAATTCCAAATAAAGCCAGGGATGAGGAATATTCAGAAAGTCTCTGGAGGAAAGGTTTTAAAATTGAAATCATCTTGAAAATATGTTAGGGAATATGTATGACATTAATTGTTTTTTATCTTTGGCTTGGTCAATATTTTCAATGCTAATTTTATAGCATTTTTTTCCTTATAAGTAACAGGTTTGAATATCACTCAACAAAATTTCTACATCTACTCATTCACTTTCCTACATCTGCTGATTGGTTCCACTTGAGACATTTATTTTATCTGCAAAGACAGTTTTCTAACTTTAGATAAAAGCACAATAAGTAAGGAATCAATATTTAATTTTAACAACCACATATTTTGTCCAGGATTTTGTTATGTTGTAAGTTTTCATTAGTTCAGTTAAATTGACAAGGAAACAGGAGGGAAGAGGGGAGGAAAGGAAGGGGCGACAAAGTAAGGGAAGAGGAAAGAAGGGAAAGGGAGGAGAAAGAGAAGGGGAAGAAGGGAAGGGAGTGGAGTTGAGGTAGGAGGAGGTGAGAGAAGAAGAAGGGAGCTTTAGAGGTTTATAGTCATGATTTGGAGACTCTAGAGAAAAAGACACTAACAATTAAAAAAATGAGAGTGAGTTCAGCTCTTGGATAACAATAGCATGTGGCATTCTTGAGTACTTAAGGGGAAAAGATCTTCACCAACCCCACATCAGACAGAGATCTGATCTCCAAAATATACAAAGAACTCAAGAAATTGGTCATCAAAAGAACAAATAATCCAATATAAAAATACAGACCCAAACAGAGAACTCTCAACAAAGAAATCTAAAATGGCTGAAAGACACTTAAGGAAACACTCCTTAACATCCTTAGTCATCAGAGAAATGCTAATCAAAACAACTCTGAGACTCCATCTTACACCTGTAAGAATGGCCAAGATCAAAAACACTGATGACAACTTATGCTGGAGAGGTAATGTGCGAAACAATCCCACACCAGTTTGGATTCAAAGGGTTTTTTATTTGAGGGGAAAAAACTTACAGAACACCATCCTACACAACAGCCATGAAAGGAGTTTAGTTGCTGGAGCAAGAAAGCCAGTGGAGGGCTGATGCTGCTTTTTAAAGAGAGAGAGACCACGCCCGAGAGGGCTGGTATCTCAGCTGCTATTGGCTGAAGGAGCAGAAGGAGCTCCTGTAGCAGAGAGGTTGTGGGGAAAAGGGAACACTCCTGCATTGCTGGTGGGAATGCAAGCTGCTACAGCCCCTTTGAATGTTAGTATGGCAATTTTTTCAGAAAATTAGGAAACAACCTTCCTCAAGACCCAGTAATACCACTTTTGGGTATATATTCAAAGGATGCCCAATTGTGCCACAAGGACATGTGCTCAGCTATGTTCATAGCAGCCTGTAGTGATGAGCTGTGGGCCGGTGGGCTGCATTCCTGCCGCCCGGATCTTGGCTGCCGGCTAGCTTACCCAAAATAATTACACGGACACTGTATTCTTTTAAACACTGCCTGGCACATTAGTTTCAGCCACTTACTCACATCTTGACTAACCCATATCTAATAATCTGTGTAACACCACGAATGGTGTCTTACCAGGAAAGATTCAGCATGTCTGACCTGGCGGCTGGCTTCATCACATTTTGCTCAGAGAGGAGAGGCACGGCAGTCTGACTAACAGGAGAGGCGTGGCATCTGACTGAGCCATCTACCTCACTTCCTTCTTCCTGTTCTGTCTACTCCACCCACCTAAGGGCTGGCCAAGGCAGTTTGTTTATTAGCCAATGAGAATCCTCCATCAGCAGCCAGAACCTGGAAACAACCTAAATGCCCCTTGACTAAAGAATGGATAAGGGAAATGTGGTACATTTATACAATGGAGTACTACACAGCAGAAAAAATGATATCTTGAAATTTGCAGGCAAACGGATGGAGCTAGAAAACATCATACTGAATGAGATAACCCAGATCCAGAGAGATAATTATTATATGTACTCACTCATAAGTGTTTTTAAAACATAAAGTAAAGAAAACTAGCCTATAAATCACAATCCCAGAGAACCTAGACAGCAATAAGGACCCTAAGAGGGACATAGATGGATATAATCTACATGAGAAGTAGAAAAAGACAAGATCTCCTGAGTAAATTGGGAGCATGGGGACCATGGGAGAGGGTTGGAGGGGAGGGAGAAACAGGAAGGGGAGCAGAGAAAAATTTATAGCTCAATAAAATCAATAAGAAAGCATTGCAGCTTAAAAACAAAAACATTGAAAACAAAAGATGCCTGAGGTTTAATTATGATTTTATCATTTACTAACCCTATGTATTTACAAATTACTAATATTTTCTATGTCCCCATTTTATTAGCTGTAAAATGAGGTAACATCTAATACAATTATTTGAGTGTTCAGCATATAAATAAATAAATGGCAACCAAGTGTGACTTGTGAGATGCAAGATTTCATCCATGGTTATACCAGAATCATTTCAAGTGAAACGACCATTGTCTAGATGCATTGGGATAAGGAAAAGTAGCTGGTCAAAGGAATCCAGGTCCATAGATATACAAATGCTCTGATATGGTTCTATTTATTTATTTATTTATTTATTTTCCTACGGCACCTGTATAATGACATGTCCAGTATTTTCCATCATTTGTGGTTTGAGACCAGCTCTGTTTCACGTGTCTGTTCAAGTAGACATTGCTCTCTCCGTCTCAGTACCCCTGGCTTTTATATCGAGATATCACTCTCCTCCAGTGAATCAAAGGTTAGGTATCATCATTATACTATTATCAGAGCAACCATGTCTCTCCTTGTGATGAGCACCCCACAGTTGCTTCTTTTGTTTTTATTAAACCTTTCCATTTTAAAAGGATGAAACATTTTAAATTGCAGAGACATCATTGCATACCCATTTTTTCTCCTGATATTTTTTTCTTCTGAGTATGTGACTATGGGGATTTCTTCTTGGTCTTAGAATTATTGAAAATACAACATTTAAATCTTCAGCACAAAAAGATATTAAACTCTTCAGCACTTACAACTGGCCTTGAAGCGTCTGCTAGTGGAGGGGTCCAAAGCACATGGCAAGGTAACAGCTTATACTTCTAAATGCAGAGAGCTATTCCTCCTCTGATCTTCCACCTTCCCTGCAGACCAGGCTTTGGGAAAGAGGACATTTTAAATCATGATTTCACTATTGTGCAAGTGGTAAAAATTAACAAAACTTAGCATAAATAATAAAATCAGGGACTAGAAAGTTGGCTCAGAGGTTAAGAGTACTGGTAGCTCTTATAGGAGCCCTGAGTTCCATTTCTAGCACCCTTATGGCAGCTTACAATGTCTGTAACTTCAATCCTAGGTGCTCCAACACCCTTTTCTGACCTCAACCAAGCACACATGTGGTGCAATACATTCATTCAGGTATAATTCAAATTCACATAAAATAATAAAATAAATCTAAAAAAATAGAGAATAAAATTGGATCCAAGTAAGATGGTGCATGCTTGCTAAATTAGCACTTGGGAAGTAGACTAAACCAAAAGCATCACGAGTTCAAGGCCAATGTGGGTTACATTGCAAGATTCCTTTCTCTTCTTCTTTCTCTCTCACATACAGAGAGAATCGTAAGACATTGTATTGATTATTATGAAATGGATATAGGGCTGTATGAAATGCTATATTTTATCAAATGACATTTGACATGTAAAAAGGTAGGAATGAAAGTGAATAGAAATTTAATCATCATATTGACTTAAGTCAATTGATACTAAAAAAATCAATAAACAGTGTCTAGCACATGTTACGTACACAGGATGGTGGTAAGGTCTGTAGTTAAACATGCAGTGTTGTATTTAGTCTTAATATTTGCTAGTTAATGTTTTATATCTAAATATTTACTATCTAAATGTTTGTATAACCTAACTAATTTCTCTAATTCTCAATTATAATCCAAATACAAGACACCAGAGTCTATGAATTAATGAGCTACCCAGAGTGTTTTTCCGTGCGCTCTCTCTCTCTCTCTCTCTCTCTCTCTCTCTCTCTCTCTCTCTCTCTCTCTCTCTCTCTCTCCTGAGATAGCCTCACTATACAGCCCAGGCTGGCCTCAAACTTGTATTCTTCTTGTCTCAGCTTCCATCATTTTGTATCAGCATTTTTATATAATGCAATGGAATATTTTAAAAATCTAAGCTAATAAGAAATAAACTAAGTAAAAATTGTTTTTCAGCTTCTAAATATAGTCTGATTGTATTTTTGTGTGTATGCATATGTTTATGTACATAAGTACCTAATCTTTGTAGAAATCACAGAATATCCAGAAAACAAATTTTGAAGAGAGGGCACCAATGCCAGGATCAATTATGTGATGGTAGGAAAGCCAAGAATTTAAATGGGCAGTCGTAAGATGATTAGTTTGGAAAGACACTGAGTAACAGCTGTGGAATCACTTCCAAAGGAGGATGGCTTTGGGCTTTTTACTCTTCTTCTCCTCAGTCTCTGGCTGTTTCCCACTGGCCACCTCCATTATTAGCCTGCTTCTATGGAGGCTAAGAACATGGTGACCAAAGACCAGCACTTCCCATCTTCCTCCACGTTCCTTTCCCTCCCTAAAGGCAATGCATAGCAGAAGCACAATGTACTCAATAGCATAGCCCAGAACTTGGCTTTCTTGTTTTCAACAGTCCCTAGTATTTTTCTTACCACATAAAAATATCTAGTTATAAAATTCTTGTTGTGAATATTGTGTGTAAATTCTGCAAGCTAGGCTGTGTTGAAGGAAATGTTTGTTTTGTTTTATTTTGGTTGTTCTTTTAAAATTTGTTTTTGTTTTTGAGGAGAGAGGTTGTAAGGGCAGAGGGTATGTGTGAGGGGATCAGAGATGAGTGTGATCAGGACGCATAACGTGAAATTCACAAAGAATCGATAAAAATGTTCTTTTTAAGTAATATAAACCTGTAATCCCCCCAAAATACATATGGAAGCACAAAAGACCCCAAGTAGTCAAAGCAATCTTGAGCAAAAAGAGTAATATTGGAGATATCACATTACCATTTATATCAAACAACCATAATAACAACAATGGCATGGTATTGGTATAAAAAAATCACACATAGAACAGTGGTATAGAATAGAACACAGTAAAACAGACTCGTGAAGTTATAATCATTTTCCACAAAGGTGCTGGAAACATACACGGGAGGAAAGGCAGATTCTTTAACCAGTGTTGCTGAGAAAACTGGGTATTTACATGTAGAAGAAAGAAGCTAGATTCCTCTCTCATCCTGCACAAACATCAGTTCAAACTGGAACCATGATGTTAATATAACACCTGCAAGCTTTAAACTACTAGGGAAGCAGCTCGAGACCTAAGCGTAAGCTATGACTTTATTAATATAACTACAGTGTCTCAGGCATAATAGCAAGAATTGGTAAATGGGATTGCACAAGATTAAAAAGCTTCTGAAATGCAGAGAAAAATAATGGATAGAGTAAAGAGATAGCTCATAGAATGGAAAAAATCTTTTCTAGACATTCATCTATGGGAGAATTAATATCATGAATATATAAAGAGCTGAAAAACTGAACACAAAATAGCAAGCAGAACAATTAAATGAACAAATGAAATGAATAGATAGTTCTTAAAGGAAGACAGAAAAATGGCCAGTAAATGTATCTGAAAACCATTCAAAATCTTTGTCCACCAGGGAAGTGCAAACAAACAATTTTGAGATTCTATCTTATCCCGTCAAAATGTCTACTATAAAGATTTTTTTTTAAAAATGGGAGTTGGATAAATGACTTAGTGGGTAAATTGCTTGCTGTCCAAGCCTAAAGACTTTCATTCAGTTCCCTTCACCCATGTAAAAACCAGGTGTGGTGGTACGCATTTGTAACCCCAGCACTGGCTGGGTAGAGACAGGTCCTGGGGCCTTACTGGCTCATCAAGATAGTCAAAATGGGTAGCTGGGTGGTGGTGGCTCATGCTTTTAATCCCAGCACCCAGGAGGCAGATCTCTGTGAGTTCGAGGCCAAACTGGTCTAAAAGAGCTAGTTCCAGGACAGGATCCAAAGCTATAGAAAAACCCTGTCTCAGAAAAAAAATGGCAAATTTATGAAGAGATCCTGTCTCATAAAATAAGGTGGAAGCAATTGAAGAAGTCATCCTGTTGTCAAACTCTGGCCTCCACACACCAAGTGAGTGCACCTGTACACAAGCAGGACACACACACACGCACACACACACACACACACACACTCACACACACACAATTAAAATGGTAATGCTGAGACTATAGGGAAAAGACAAACTTATAAACCATTGGTAATACTGTAAATTAATTTAGTTATTATAGAAGTTAGTATGGAATTTCCATTTCCTCCAGTTGTATAAATCCTGGGTAAATACCGGAAGGAGTCAGAAGCCACACACACAAAAGAAATCCCTGTACACACATGTTTATTCCAGCACTATTCCCAGTAGAGTCACAAGTTGTGTTTACAACCTGTACCTGTTAAGGGATGAGTGGGCAAAGGAAATATAGCATACACACACAATGGGGTTTACTTCAGCTATAGAAGAACAAAATGTTGTCATTTACAGGAAAACAGATGGAGCTGGAGATCACAGTGTTGAATGATTTAAGCCAGACTCAGAATGACAAGTAAGAATTCCATGCTTTCTTTCATGTGTGGGAGACAGGATCAGGGAGGACACGACACTAGAGGGTACTAGTGATAAAGGAGGGGGTTGCTAAAAGGGAAGGAGGTAGAGAATAATATAATAATTAGGAATAGATAACATCAAAGAATATTACATTCATGTATTGAAATGACGTAATAAAACCCCTGACTTGGCACAGGGCACTCCATAGTTGAGGCTGAGCCCTCCAGAATGGACTCTGGACCCTCTGCTCTTTGCTCTGAAGTTCCCTTTTCTTTTTCTGCTACTGAAATTAGCATTTCCCCACCATCACCAACTTCATGGGATTATTGCTCTCCAATTCTTCCCAGTATATTCCCCAGGGATTCTAACAAATATTGTGTTGACATCCTCTTCCTTCTTCTTCCCTTCCAGAAACGTACTTCACACACACGCACGCACACACACACACACACACACACACACACACACACACACACAGTGTCTCATTGTATAGTCTCACCTGGCCTCTAAATTATAGAGATCTACCTGCTTGGCTCTGCTGAGTGCTGGATTAAAGGCGTGAAAAGCAAGAGCCCCAGATATATGCTGCCTTCATTATCATAATTAATTGTTTAAATCAATGAGTTTCACTATAATTTACTCTTTCCTCTCTCCTTTCCTCCCTCCCTCATCTCTTTATTTCTATTTTTTTTTCGTTTCTTTCCAGTCCTGTGATAAAAGCTAAGAGCACAGACTTGCTAGGCAAACATTCCACCCCTGAGCTATATCTCAGTCCTAATTTTTTCTGGTCCTGGAGTTGAACCTAGGACTTCACATAGTAACATTTTCCTACATGTATACAACACACTTGGCTCACTGAACTTATAGTATGTAAGTGCCAACTTTCAATTTATAAATGATACTATGCCAACTTTTGAAAAGTTAAGACAAATTCCAAGAAATAACTTTCTGAGGTAGAGAATATGAAAAGCCTTTTTAAGTTCTTGTGAACTTGTCTTATGAAAACTCAACTTTACAAATTCACACAGGCACAATTACCCATGAGCATTATCAGCATTTAAATTGTGCTCATTAAGCATAGTTCATTTTCCTACCAAATCACTGCTTTGGTTATTAGTTAGATGTGAAGACAAGAAGAGGTCATGAACCTCTGAATAATTCTGTGATGGAAAAGTATTTTCCCTCCCTACTGCTTCCTCCCTTTCTCCTACTCTTTCCTCTTTTCTCTTTCCCTCTTCCATTCCTGTTCTGTCCTCTAGACTAGAGGTACCCTTCTCTTTTTCTTACTAAGGTAGTGAAGTGCTATCAACATATTAAAAACTATCGTCCTACAAAGTTAGGAAGTCACCATTTACTTCATCTACTTTAGAAAATCTATTTGTTTTCTTCCTTACTACTATCCTTTTTAACTATATTTTTTTTACTATTTTTTACTACTGTTTTGGATTGTAGCATCATTAAAACTCTAATTTCAAATCAAATAAATGGGACTGCAGGCAGCTCCTTGACAACTTGTGGCTATCTATCTCTGTATCTACTTATCATCTATCTATCTATCTATCTATCTATCTATCTATCTATCTATCTATCTCTCTATCTCTCTCTCTCTCTCTCTCTCTCTATCTCTCTATCTCTCTATCTCTCTCTCTAACTCTCTATTATCTCTGTATCTCTCTATCTCTCTATCTACTTATCATCATTCTATCTATCTGTCTGTCTGTCTATCTATCATTATTCTATCTATCCATCCATCCATTTATCATTCTATCTATCTCTCTATCTCTCTCTCTATTTATCTATCTATCAATCTATCTATCTATCATCATTCTATCTATGCATCCATCCATTTATCATTCTATCTATCTATCATCTATCTATCTATCTATCTATCTATCTATCTATCTATCTATGCAACAGTTCGAGGAACTAGATTCTTAGTGACTATATCAAAGGACACTATCACCTTGTCTTTGCAGAACACTTGCTACACCGTTTTTGGATATATTAGGGCTAACATATTCCTCATATGTTCCTAATCATTTATTGGACACTTACCTTCTGGCTGTTCCATTTTTTTGTGCCCTCTACGATTTTATCTGAACTTTGGGGGAATTATATAAATTATATAAATAATCCCTTCTTCTCAGCAGGACCTGGTTTGAAAACGTCTTCCCTGTTGGCTTTTCTTTTCCCTGAATTCAAATCCCAGATCACCACTTATACAAGTGACTCAGCTTCTCACTCATGTGTCCAGTATGCAAAATAGGCATAATGTCTACAATACCAGACGACTGGAGTGAAAGCTTGAATACCCTTCTTTAAATTCAGGCATGCCAGAAATCTAACCACATCTGGAAAAAAAACAAAAACAAAAAACAAAGAGCCTCAAAGCCTCACTGTTTGGGCTGTTGTAAATTAGAACCCATTTATTAATGAAACCATGTATTCCAGAACCTCAAAGCCTTGCAATTTTCTTGGAAATGTTGAGGCCAATATGAACCACAGGTCGTATTGCTCTTGTGGGTATCTCTGATTTTTCTCTATTCCACAAATGCAAGGCAATACTAACACCTGGACCACGGCAGCACTGGGTCTCCGTGGCAGTCATCTTTGGCATGATGATGAGGCAGTCATCTTCAGCATGGTGTGAGTGCTGCAGCTTTGTCGGCCCAGATACTCCCAGGCTGCTCTTCCTCTTGTGACTACTACCCCACAAGAAAGCCAAGGTCTCCCCCTTGCTAGGGACCCACAGACTTACTCTCTTTGTTTGGTCTGAGGACTCGGTGTGTTCTGGGAATGTTTTGCTGCTATTTGGTGTGGAGGAAGAATTTCTCACCCTATATCTTTTTTAAAAACATAATTGAAAAGCTATTTTCTAAAATGGACTGAGTTTTAAGAAGTAAACCTAGAACATTCCTGGCATCTTCTGCCCTCAGTTCTTCTCTGAAGAACTGACACATGGATTCAGTTAACTTTGTGAATAATAGGAAAGAGGGACAAATGAGAGGCGGAAACATAGTTAATCATCTCAAAAATTAACTTGCAGGACAGGGATTTAGCAAGATGCTGCCTCCCTTTTCTGTCTCTCTGTGTGAGCATTCAGTCTCTCTTCACCACCACCTTCTGCCCCGTTTCCTCTTTCTAGTAGCAAAACACTGCTTATGGGAGGTGCAGAGTGGCTCAGCATCCTCACTGGCTCCTTTCTTTATGAACATGAACTGCCCTACATAGTCCATGTGGACATATGTGTGTTTTTGTAGTCTTCTAACTAGTAAGACTTCAGGACTCGATGAAAATAATGACTTGCTCTTTGTTCACTTTCCTGGCTATTCTTGGACTTGGAATTGTTCCTTTTAGAGTCTGGAAAGTTCTGGCAATAAGGCCTCGTGAATCCTGGATGTTTTGGTCGGGGAGATTAAACCTCTCAGTGTATCCTGAGGGTGAATTAACCATAGTCTCAATGTAGCATGCCACTTCACTGGGTAATCACTTAGCAAATACTTCCTGAGGAGTTGGCAGTAATTCCAGATCTACTTGAGGGAAAATGAGGAGGGAATTCAACTATCCAGGCCAACTTGCTTCCTCAAATGCTCAGGAGTTGTTAGTCACTCCACAGTGACTGAAAATGGATGCCCGGTTCAGGAAAACCTGAAGGAGGGAGGACTATAGGCTGCTCTCCAGAAGCATTTACTCGATGTGTTTCAGGAGACACAAAGGGAGTGTTTGAGACGCTCCTCAGAGAAATCCCTTATTATAAACCGAGAAATCACTGCACTATGAATCACTCATTTAATATAAGGTTACAGAGAACTTTCTCGACTCAAGATTCTTCCAACTCTAACAAACAGAAGGCTCGACCAGAGGTAGCCAAACTTCTTTTAAACATCCCAGAGCAATATGGAAATATCAATAGTCAGTCATTATTTGCCAGTTTGACTCGACAATGCAAAGGAAGCCATCTCTGAAAAATACAAATATAGTTGAGTATAAGTTTTGATTACTCAGTGTATAAGATCCATCATTTTGGAAGAAGCAAAACTGTGTTTTTCCACGTAACAGTTAGTTTTATAAAGATAAGGATCTTGTTTGAAGCCTTTAGCCAATATTTGGGTTTCTGATTGAAACTCAGGAAAGCTAACACTCTGGTTTATCCCTATAAGATGTTATTCACTCTATGAAACATGGGAAGTATGGACATCTGTAGTATTAAAATATCCCTTCTAATTGAAAGGGAAAGGCAATGCCTTTTATTTACTTAAAGAAAAAAGTCAAAAAAGGAAGATACAAACTCCCACATGAGGAAGCAAGCAATCTGACCTCTAAGTGATTCTCAGTGCAGGGCCTTCTGAGGTCTTGGTACATGTACATCTATGAGGCACAGACTCTCTATTTCAGCTCACTGCAGCTTTTACAGCGACCAGAAGACCCTTTCAGGGTTACTAGCTGCCTTCTCTGAGCTACAGCTAATCACCATTACTAAACAAATGAGGAGGGACTTTAGTTGGAGGAGGGGAGAACAGGGCAACTGAAATCTCCATGCTTGTACGGTTTGAGGAAATGCTTTATGCCAATGCATGGTTTATGTCAATCAAGCATATAAAAGTTACTGTGGCTACAAAAGGCCATAAAGATGCACTTTTAAACTCTTAAAAAATAAGGCACCGTAATTACAGCTTATAGTACTGTGTGTCCCACGAGTCTCTTTGCTGTTTTTAAGATACCCATGGTGAATGAGTAAGGAGAGGAGGGGCCAGTGGGAGAGAAACCCTTGGAGTCTGTGCAGAAAAATGCAGAAGTTGTTTAGATTCACATAGGCTCTTTCTCTCTCTTTTGTTCACTTAATTTCTCTCTCTCTTTCTGTATTATTTCCTAATAACTCTCTCAACTTTGGAGTTGAGAACTGGAGTCAGTATCGTGTAAGAATTCCTTCTCCATGTAATCTCTAGTGGTGCTAATTACCTAAGGAAGTGAAATAGCTTTAAGTCTTTTCTCTCTAGAAATCTCTTCTCGAAATTCAACTTCTATGTATTTCCCTGAGGCAGAGTTCAAGGTGGAGCTCAGTGGAGACACTGTGGAAGTGATGAGGGAGGGGGCATCTTCAACCTTGGTGGTAGGAATCACTTCACGTGGCAGAACTGGGTCACACAGACTGTCTACTTGCCTCTCTATATCCTGAGATCCCTGATAACCTTCACTTCTTCGGTTTCCCAAAAGCGATGCTAATCAAGAGCAATGATCTGGCCTTAGAAACTTGTAGGGAAAGTCTGGCTTTGCCCACAACTTGTAAAGTGTACCTTCCCTTCCTTTCTCTTTCCTTCCTTTCCTTTTCTCTTTCTTTCCTTTCCTTTTCCTTTCCCCTCCCTTTTCCTCTCTTCCCCTCCTTTTCCCTCCCTTCCTCATCTCTTCACCTTTATTTTCTATAAAGCACCCAAATTAGAGTGAACCAGTGTTTATAAAACTGCCTTAAACAATGTCTGATGTCTGTCTAAGTTAGGGTTTCTATTGCTGGGAACAGACACCGTGACCATTGGCAACCCTTACAAGGAACATATTTAATGGAGGAGGTTCTCATAAAGTTTCAGTCTACTGTCACCATGGTAGAGAGCATGGTAGCATGCAGGCAGACATTGTGCTGGAAGACTAGCTGAGGGTCCTACATCTTGCAGGAAATATGAAGTCAACTAAGACACTGGGTGGTATCCTGAGCATAGGAAAGCTCAGAGACTGCTCCCACAGTAATACACTTTCTCGAACCCACCCCAACAAAGCCACACCTCCTAATACTGCCATACACCTCTTCATAGTGCCACAGTAATAAAAACCTTAAGACACAGCTCAATTTAAAAATTTTCAGTTTAGTTTGAGTTTCAAAACTTGAGTGATTGCTTTAGACTTGTGAAATTGTTCTGATGTCTTACTAGATTTACATACAGTACAAATAATGGGAGAAATCTTCACATTTATAGATTTAAATTATATCAGATGTAAGAGTCACCCACGCTTGGGAAAGTTTTATTTGTAAAGTCAATTTTAGCACTCTCTAAAAAGAAATTAAGCAGAACAAATGTACACATTCTATGTTTAACTAATTTTTTTATCCAAGTTTCTAATGGGAATTAGACAATTGAGTCTCTTAAGAATGAGTAACATTTGTTGAATTTACAAGTAATATAATAAGATTTCAAAATAAACCAAGGGAACAGGTACATGCAACTGTACCTGGTCAGTCCTCATGCTCAATGAAGTGTCATGGTCATAGACAAGACAACAAATTTCAATTGAAAGAACAAGCTACACAGAAACACAGGCAAATGACCAAGTTGGCCAGCTGATTTTCACCCTCTTACCCCAGGCTGTCAAACTTTTAAAATGTTTTTATCCTGGTAACAAAACTAAGAGCGTAGCAGTGGAGGGGTGGTGCGGGGTGGTGGTGGTGGTGGTGGTGGTGGTGGTGGTGGTGGTGGTGGTGGTGGTGATGAGGTGGGGTGGGGGGTGGAGCGCAGTTTGGCCATAGTGTGGTTAATGATCACGGGCTGAAAAACTACCTTGTCAAACTGGATATTTGGGTTTTGACTTCCCTAAAATGTCCTCTTCAGTTTCCTCTTTTGCTTAAACGGATAATTACTACATTGTCTCTACCCCATTAATCCAATTAGTCCAGACTTAATCACAGGCTAGAGAAAGTAAAGAATTTTCTGACATGCTCATATATGTTTGGAAGCATTTTTCTGGTAAATCATTTGGGGTTGGCTCAAACATTTCACTCCAGAAGAAAGTATTCCTTAGGAGATGTAAGCTGAAAATCAAAAGGAAAAAAAAAAGGAAATTATTTAGTCGCATGTACAAAATTACTCAAGAAGTCACTGTTATACAGTTGTTATTAAGAAATAATAATATGAGGGCTGAAGAGATGACTCATGGTTATGCGTACCTAGTGCTTTTGAAGATGCGAGTTTGGATCCCAGCACCCACATCAACGGGCTCGCAGTCACCTGTAACTCAAGCTCTAGTGAGATCTGATTGCTCTGACCTCCATGAGCCTGACATTCACATTCTGCGGTGAACTGAGTGAGAATGACCCCCATAGTCTCACATATTTGATTACTTGGTCCCCTGCAGGAACTGTTTGGGGAGAATCAGGAGGTGTGTGTGTGTGTCCTGGACGGAGGAAGTGTATCATTAGGGCTACACTCTGAGGTTTCAAAAGTCCATGCAATTCCTCTATCCCCAGTCTCTCTCTCTTTATGTGTGTGCATGTGTGTGGTGTGTGTTTGTGTGTATGTGTGTGTGTCTTTCTTTTTTTTTTTTTTTTTGGTTTTTCGAGACAGGGTTTCTCTGAAGCTTTATTAGAGCCTGTCCTGGAACTAGCTCTTGTAGACCTGCTGGCCTCAAACTCACAGAGATCCGCCTGCCTCTGCCTCCCGAGTGCTGGGATTAAAGGCGTGCGCCACCACCGCCCGGCTGTGTGTGTCTTTCTTGTGCAAAGACGTGAACGTTCAGCTACTGCCCCAGCACCTTGTCTGCCCACAGCTCCTGTGTCATGTGCAAGATGACCATGGACTCACCCTCTGAAACTGTAAGCCCCCAGCAAACCCTTTCTTCCATAAGTGTGTGCCATATCACAGCAACGGAAAAGTAACTATGACAAGCACACATACCAACCCATGTAACTAAAATTAAAATAAGCAGCAAGAGGATATTTCCTTGTATCTGTGTCATAAGTACATACTTATGAGCTGTTTTAAGCCAAATAAAAATTCATTAGTTCTTTCAGTTTTTAATAACAATCATCACTAACCACCTCTCCATGCCATTATAGATCATGCATTGCTTACAAAATATTTCAGTACTGAATGAACCAGAAGAAACTGTATTTGATTTGCATTTACCTGACTTATATACAGACATTTTTATTACCAGTACAGATATCTGTTTTTCAGCTTCTATCTCCAAAGGAATTGTTTTTTTTTTTTTTCTGGAGTGAAAAATTACTTGAATCATCCCAAATAACTTACTAGAAAAATACATTCAAAACACATATGAGCATGTAGAAAAATTCTTTACTTTCTCTAACCTGTGATTAAATCCAAATTAATTAGATTAATATCATCAGCTATCAAATACAGAGAAAGACAATGTGAGAGAACAAGGAAACTAGTTCTTATGCACAAGAGGCTTGGTTTCAGAAGACTTCCAAATGAGCTCCTTAGAACTGGGAAGCCCTAGTCTCCACTCGCCCTGCCCCATCCACTCTAATCTTAGCTTGTTTATTAGACCAAAATGCTTGGATTCTAGCCCAAACTGGAGATCATTTAGGGACATAAACGTTGAGACTGAGGCTTACACCTTTTAGCTCCCTAAATTATGTGTAGGAACATTCAAAATAAACAGCAGAATAAATTTAAAAATCCCCACTTTTGAAAACATTTCTTATGTTCTGCCAAGGAGTAAGCTACTCCCGTGACTTTCAAGAAGTTTATGCTTCAAAGTGTGTCCTTTCTAGGTTTAAAAAAAAATGAAAATTATTTACCATTTAGGATTACGTAATGATAATGCAATGATACTATCAAGAAAGACATAAATGTTATTCTAAAGAGCTCAAAAATTATGTGCTGACTAATAATTAGCATATCTTTGAACAACCAGATTCTATATAAACCAATGAATTGTATTATAAATATAATGGTTGGTGATGCCACGTTAATGTGGTGTGATGCTTTTGTTTGGGTTTGTTTGTTTTTTTAACCAGGTTCTCTCCTTGTGTTCCAAACACATGATAATGATCGACAGACTTAAAAACAGTCACTGTAGGTCTATTATCACTGAGGACCAGACTTGGAACCATGTGCTAACCACACAAGCCACATGTCTACTAGGCTCCAAAGCCAGGAATAAGAAATAACGTCCAGGGTTTTGACTAAAAGCAATCGAAACTCCTTGAAGTAAGGGTAGGTCTGATCCAAGGCTAAAGAGTAATGAGCAGAAGCCATACTCCCTTCCTAGCACACTCTACAAAAGGAACCAGAGAAGCTGTCAGTCACTGCTTGGGGCTCTTATTTATTAGAACAGCTCGGAGTAGTGGAAAGCTAAAACATCAGACACCATCCCACAAACATTTTATCTACACTGCCTGCTGACTCCGGGACTCAGGCTCCATTATCCCACTATCACTGCCAGCCAAATGCTTAGGATTGCTGCCGTAAAGTATAATTCTGGACAGGACTCTAGAGAGCCAGATGGAAGGGGGGAACATTAGGAAGAAACAAAATGGGGGTGGAGATTGTTAGCCAGGAACAGCAAGGATTGCCATTCCAGGAATATGTAAGAATAATGTAACTAAAATTCATCATTGAAATATGTGAGACAAAACAGCATTTTAAGAAGACGCTGGCAAGTTCATAGAGATGGAAATTTTTAATATTTCCTCACCTTCTGGAATATATATGTTTTCTCACTTTTTCCAGAGAATTTGCTCATTCTCAATCACAAGGTTCGATCAGCATGATGTTAAAAGTATAGGGGACCAACAGGTAGCATGCTTACACTGTGGAGAAGAAAGGATTATGACAGGGCTCCAGGAACTGACCTTGCTGTTACATAAAACCACAGAGGATGCAGCTATGCCTACTAGTTGGAAGCGATGGCTCTAGGATCAAGCAAAAAAAATTGTTTTTTCTAAATCGTTTTGCACAAACCAAGCACCAGGGCACATGTTGATCTGACTCATTAGAAATCAGGGACAAGAGTTGTAATTGGAATAACATCCTGTCAAAGCCTTTGATATTCACTGTCATGCTCTAAGATCTTCCCGTGTTCTGCATGGACCAAACAGGATAGCCTAATGAAAGCAGAACAGGAATTACCAGCTCTCTTCTTTGAAATCTTCAATGATGTACAGATTTATTCAGGAAGGTCAGGTAAGTTTATTATTTTTTTTATCATTTTGAGTGGAGCAAGCAGTTATAGAGTTATAGGTTTCTGTTTGAATATCCTACTAGAATATTAGAATATTCATTTTTTTCTAGGTCTTGATATGCATGTTCAGCAGGGAGTTAGGTACGTGTACCTGAGTTATCCTTTCACACACTGAGGAAACGAACCGCTCTGAGGAGAGTTTGGGGCTCTTCATTTTCACATAGGCTTTGGGAATAGGACTAAGTTTCTTGTGTTTGTAAACAACTACTTTTAGAGTTTCCATTTTGTTCAGGAATTCAGGCTACATAGTTATATAAGCATTCATCATTGTCTTCTGCATGTCTATAAAATCCATGTTGTTGTTACTTGTTTATTCCTGATATTAGTAATTGTTTTTCATATTTTAAATTACTCTTGTAGAAGTCTACCAATTTTATTAAACTCTTCAAATATCACCTATGTTTGACATTGATTTTCTTTCTGAACCTTGTTTTCTGTTTCATTGATTTCTGTTCTTATTTCCTTTTCTTGATACTTCACTTTGTTCTCATTTCTGCTAACTTCATGAGGTTAAGAATACATTGCTGACTTGGTCTTTTTAAGATATTCTAATATGCTGGGATAGACACCTTATCACTGGCTCTTCTGGGTCTCTGGTTGGTACATAGTAAGTCATGGGACTATAGTCATGCAAGTTGGTCCCTTATGATAAACCTCTGTCTCTTTCTATTACCCTGTTGCTTCTGTTTTTCTGAAAAACCCTGACTAATTCAAAAGGTGATGAGGATTTTGTTCTGGCTGTTTTCAATACGTTTTTCCTTTTATAATCTTACTATAATTCCTTGAGTGTCATTTTATTTTTATTTGTTTGATTTATTATGTTTGGAGTTCACTAGGTTTCTGGAACCTATGTGTTGAGATATTTCATTAATTTTGGAAAGTTAGTAAGCTGCTAAATCCCTCTTTCTTGCCTAGTCTGTCATCCATTCTGAATTCCACTATATATATACATATATATATATGTATATATATGTTACATTTTACTGCACCATTCTGCACATCTCTAGTATTCTTTTGCTATTTTTTTCATTTGTCTATTTTTTTCCTTTGTGCCTCAATTAGGATGTTTTCATTAAATTCCTACCCTGTCTAGTCTGCAAAGTAATACTATGTTTAAAATGTGAATTTGATTATCTTATCTATATTTCTATTTTAGTAACTTTTCTTAGTCTATCAATTTTTGTATATATTATTTTCAATTTCCATGAATATATGACAGTTTGAAATTTTTGCCAGAAGACCCCAATATTATCTCACATTTAATAGTGATAAGATCCTGATGTTTTGGATATTTTGTTGTTATTTATACAAGTGTTTTCATTCTACCCAAATTCCAGAATATTTATTTTAGATATTTAATTAACATATAACATGTTTCTATATTAATATATTGATTTACAGTACATATTAATTGACATATATTATTATACAACTTATGAATATATTTAATTATTGTACATGTATATATATTTCAACTATTAGAGTCACTGCCTGACAAATATATAGGTGGTTGCTCACCATATATATATGGTATTATATAAGTTTAGTTACAGATACAATCATTGTCTTCCTTGATGTACTCCTAGATACTCAGTTTTCACCCCAATACCTGATGTGTCCTGAACTTTCATCATTAGCATGTAAGACTGTGAAAGCTCTATTCTGTATAATGGTTATTTCCAACTCTGATAAGTATCTTGTAAAAAGAAACTTCTGTTGAATATCAGTCATGTCCACAATTTTCTTCTGGTTTCTCTGTCCAAAAGACACATGCCGAGTTGATATTGCTTCTTAATCAGCATGACATCCATGTTCTGTTCATGGTGCTTAGGTATGTCCACAATTGCCTTTTGCCAATTGTCAACCTCTTAAATGCTTCTATTGATGCCAACAGAGGGTGCTATAAATCTAAAGACTAGGATGCTGTCTGTCTAGAGGAGATAAAAATAACAGACTTGTCCATTCTTTTGCCTTATACCAGCTTCCTTTATCTTGTTCCTACCAATGGCATCCCAAACTCATGTCTTGACAACAATCCTGATGGTGCACTTAATCACAGAAGTTAAATCTAGTCTGAAATTTTCCCACTTGAGAGAACTGAACTCCATTCTATCCCCTCAGAAACACAAGATGTACCCTTTGCTCAAAAGCCAGAGTCCCAATCCCAAAGAAACTGTCTTTAAACTCATACATGCACTGGCAGACTTATCTCAGAAGTCAGAATTTCAACAGTCTAGAACCTTCTAAGTTTTGTTTTTTACTAACTGTGACCTCTCAGTTTTATAGGTTTTTAATGTTCTCTCGTTCTCTCTCTCTCTCTCTCTCTCTCTCTCTCTCTCTCTCTCTCTCTCTCTCTCTCTCTCTCTCTCTCTTTCTCTCTCCCTCCCTCTCTCTTTCCCCATCCTCTGTTTTATAGATTATTCAGGTATGACTTACAGAATCTTGAAAGACCCATAAAAAGCTATCATTATCAAGGGAATTTAGCATGGTCACAAGATACCAGATCAAAATGCAAAATTGTTTCCACCTTTGGTCCTGCAACTGTCACTGGGGATGATGTGGGAATGAAGACATGGCAGACACAGAAAAGTGGGGTTTGAGTGGTCTGGGATCTCTGATGGAGAAGCCAGAGCACCCCCAGAAGTTCGGCTTGTTTATTATACACCACTGAACAGGAAGGTGGGATTACTGCAAAAAGCTGAACAAGAAGATGGGTTACTACATAGAGGTAAAAATGGGAGTCAGGGTTATTCTGTACATCTTAACAAGGAAGCAGGTTTAGCTAATTCCTGTAGGAGCAGACTCTACTTTGATATTCAGGCTTTAAACATCTGGGACTGGGAAGAGAAAGCTATGGTAGACATTTTCTGCACACACTATCAATGTCCCCACATGGACCCGAGGAAGGCTTTGGCATCATCTTTCTGAATCTTGCCTGGGTAAGACTTTGCGATTTGTATGAACTGAGGCATGGGGGTAGTGAAATGTCCATGCCCATTTCAAAGGATACACGTATGCTCAGGACTTTCCTTGCTCCCTACAACCCCTTCTCCCACCCCCCAAGACTCAAGGAGTCTTGAGTGAGAGTAAGAATGCAACATCTGGAAGATGAGGGGTGCTGTGAAATGCTGTCCTTTGGACAAGACATGGCTGTGGTACACACGAGTTCACAGCAGCTATCTAACCTGCATGAGACACGCACAAGATCAGGACAGTTGAAAATTCCAGCATAGATGGGGAGAGACCTCTGAGACCCCACTAATAACTTAGGAGCTATTAGACGCTGACGTTAGCTTGAGGGGAGGGGCACTTGACTTCGTGAGGTTGCTGCTGATAGGCTGACTGCCCATGTCCCAGCCGATGGCCCTATACCCATGCACATATAGGCAGAACTAACTGGACTCTGTAGGTTACTAGTTTCTGGGGTTTGTTGTCTGTACGTTTTTTAAAGAACAGATGAAAATGACAAGAAAATGACCAAAATATATTGCATGAGAAATTGCGAATAAAAAATGAAAAGTAAATTTTAATAAAAAGGATATGAACTTGGTAGAAAAATGTGTTGGGGAGGTCAAAGAGGAGCAGAAATGAGGGGTGGAGGTAGGGATGATAAAGATACATTGTATACATGCAAGAGTGTTTTTAAGTATAAAAGATTTGAGCCATGGCTTTCACATCCAGTTGACATGAATTTCACACCAAGTAAAAACAAGCCACAAATAAATGTAAGAATTAAAATTATGAAACTTCCATTGGGAAGTATAGGAGAAGGCTTCTGAAAGTGTGGGTGGACAATGATTTTCTTTAGACAATTGATTCTGTCATTCTTCATCTAGACACTTACCTCGAAGCAAAACAGATGCCTCCACATAAAGTTACCATCAACTGAAGAGTAGTCCAAGCACAACAAACCAAGGTTTGTAAGTATTTCAGGCCATCTGGCAACACAAAAGCAATGAATAAACAAATGTGAAGGACTATGTAGTGTTTATGGACCCAAGTAATGTGACAAAGTTATCAATTTTCCTAAAGTTCATCTTTAGAGTCAATACAATTGCAACAATCAGTGTGGATTTTGTGCTCTGAAAGTTAGATGCATTGGTTATATGTTGGCATTTTAAAAGGTGGTTTGTAGCAACATTAGCGACTACCAAGGAATCAGGCTTTCTTACTGAACAAGGGATCCCAGACAGAGAGGCTAGGTATACCTTGCTACTCAACTGGATGATGAATTTAACAGTTTCATCAAGAGTTGTGATAATTGACTAAGAATTATAAACCAATCACTTGTGCTATACATAATGTAAATTAGTAATATTAAATTCTGGTCAGGATAGATTTAATTTCAAAACAAATCTGGAACGTAAGTGATTTCATTGGCTTGCCATTAACTTGTTATTGAATTACTTTTATAACACATATGACACTTATGTCTATTGTGAGCGGATGACCAAAGAGAATGAAGAGCCTTAGATGTCACCAGAGGAGACCTCTTGACAAAGTTAGCTTTTGTAAAGACAAAACATATGGTGGAACTTTCTGAGTGTTATAATAATAATAGAAATACTACTCTAACTTCTTTATCTAATCAAGTTTCGCATTAACTGGATGAATGATGACATCACCCCACAAAACTGTTCCACCCACTCCTTCAATACCTAGATTCAGAAAATGAAATGACCTTCCCTATATTCATAGCAACAATTCCCTTACTCTCCTCCCTCGGGATTCCTTTTTCATTCTTTTCCTTGGACATTTTCTTCTCTATTTTGACCCTTATATCGATTCATGTATCTTCTGTCCAAAACTTTATCATTTTTTTCACTACCGTTTATTTCCTTTTACCCTCATCAGTCAACCTTCCTCAAGGGAAGAAAATCACCTTGCCTTCTAACTTCTTAAGTGGTCCTCGATTGCCACCTCTTTCTGGGAACCTTACTAGCACTTCCTACTTCTAATTGTCTTAGATAATGGGATATATTTACTTCTTACCTAATTCCTCTTCATTCCAGCATCAATTTCATCTCTCCTTCACCCCCTCCTTCACACTTTCTCCCAGGCCTCCTCCTGACCCAGATTCCAAGTGACTTTTCTCCAACCTTAGATTCAATTTCATCGATTTCTTTCTTTACTCACTATTTGAGTGAATGGATTCATCAGAATTCAATATGTTTTCCCTCTCAGTCTATATCTCAACTCATCCATCCTTGGGTATCTTACTTTTATTTATATTTAGCTTCCCCAAATGGGTCTTTCACTTACATCTTGACTGAAAGTGTCCCACCTAAATGTCCCAGTGCTCACCAAATGCAACTTGTCCTAAACAAATTTCCTCTTACCATCTCACCCTGTTTCTTGCAACTCTCTTATTATTCAGCATCCACCTAACCTCCTTTAGCTGAGTTCAAAGATAGGTGTAGTCATTTTTTCCTGCCTTTCTAGATGTAATAAATCAAACAGTTGGTCCTCCACAAAGGACTTTTAAGGTAGATATTTCATAGCCACCGTCTTAGTATTGTGTTCTCCCATTTGTCCTACCGTTTCTATTGATGGGATGAAACACCTTGACCAAGAAGCAAGTAGGAGAGGAGAAGGGTTTATTTGGCTTACACTTCCACATTGCTGTGCATCACTGAAGGAAGTCAGGGCAGGATCTCACACAGGGAAGGATTCTAGAGCAAGGAACTGAGTGCAGAGGTCATGGGGAAGGGTGCTGTTTACTGGCTTGCTCAGCCTGATTTCTTATAGGACTCGGGACCACCAGCCCAGGGATGGCACCACCTACCGTAAACTTTTACACTGAGCACTAAATGAGAAAATGCCTTACAACTGGTTCTCATGGAGACATTTCCTCAACTGAAGCTCCTTCATCTCTGATGGCTCTAGCTTGTGTCAAGTTAACATACAAACCCAGCCAGTACACCATCTCTTTTATAAACCTTGTTATAAATTCCCCTAATTCTTATCTCCAGTCCCTCCTCCTCTAGTTTTTGCTTTCTTTGCTTTGGTTTGGGCCTCCAGATGATTTGCCTTGTTATTGTAAATCAGAGGCGTCGTTGCCTTGAGCCCTGCTATGGTTCCTTGTACCATGGCAGACTCTTCATTGTCATCTTCCCCATGAGTCTCTCTCCAGAAATAAACTGCCTTTCTACAAGCTTGCTATGTTTCTCTCTCTCTCTCTCTCTCTCTCTCTCTCTCTCTCTCTCTCTCTCTCTCTCTCTCCTTCTCCCCACTATGATTTCCCAATCTGAAAGAATCCTCTCTGAACTTGCAAACGGCTTCTGAGATACCACTACCCCAGGATTTGCTTTGTTCTGCTCTTTCACCATCTCCGCACTACTGCTATTAATTGTTTCTGTTGCTTCTTGAATACTCTGCTGCCAATTCCTTGAGGACAGAGTGTGATACACATTTTTTAGAATTTACCAAAGTGCCTGGCACCTAATGGTACTTATCAAAGTACTTATCTAAACTACTTATCAAGTTGAATTCATCTTATGTAGAACTCTTGCAAGTATATGATGCTTTACGAATGAACATTAGATTAAATTGGCTAATAAATTCCAGAAAAGTCAACTGCTGGCCTCTGAACAGAGTAGGGAGGTTCAGTCCTTGCTCTCATGGATCCTAGTAACCAAGATCTGCTAGGGTTCTCTGTACCCTGCTGACACTATGGCTTCCTTTCTCTCCAGGTTGCCCTGCCCTCTCTCTTCCCTGCCCCTTCTGGTTTGTTTGAATTTTGTGCTGATCTAAATTCCTCACGAACACCTTCCATCACCTGATCGCTGATCCATGACCTGTTCTTTTGACTGAATTGCATTTTAAAGGTCCCAGGCTTGACTTCACTGGTCCTCACGCTGACTGCCACGAAATGACCTCTGTCCCATGTGACTATCCTTCATGTTTTCCCTCAAAAATACAATGTACCTACAGTGTTAACGCAAATAAGCCCTGTGTCATATTATCAAATATGGTAAATTCAAAGCTCAGTCGACCAGAAATGTCCTGTGTCTTGTTATCTTATGCGGTCATGTGCACCACAGTGGAATATTTCTTTCCTCAAAGGTGGGAACTGAGTCAGAGGCCATCTGTGTGGCCCTCGCTCCCCAGTCCTGAGCGGCCAATAATTAATTTAGGCTGAATGTAATTACTCCCTTGTTAACAGTGGTTTTTCTGCACTTTCCTCAGCTGGCTCTCGAGACACACCGTTGAGTGTGATATATGACTTCTTGCCCAGAATGAAACCTGAGCCAGGGAAAGACAGGGAGAAGCCGCCAAGAGCCTCCTAATGAATTTAAGGGCTTAGTCCCGCTGCTTACTGAGGTAACACAGTTAGGTGTTTTTAGAGCCTCAGCCTTTAAGGAGACCTCCAGCAGGCACTTGACTTTGAACCCTATCATCTCGGTTTGCATCCACATTGTTAACCATTCACATTGCATTTACGCTACAGTCACAATCGACGCTGGATACACAGTTCATACACAACTCACACTGACAGAGCTAAGGGAAAAGGGAGTGGTTACAACCAAAGACATGGAATAGCCTAAGGGAGGAAGTCTAGTCTTAAAGAACATGTTCTTCCTCTTGTCAGAAATTACCAAACCAAGCCAGTTGAAAATATTTTAAAATAAAAATTCCCTTTAAAACACAGAATTCCATTATATCACCATGGTCAGAGAAATAAATACATTTTCTCCCTAAGACTGCTGGAAACAGACTGCTTGTGGGCCCCTGTCTTACTCCAATCTGTCCCCATGGCTACAGAAATCTCTACAAGGGTAAAAGTGACTGAGTAATATTAATACCTGCTTCCTCTTTTATAAAAAGCTCCAAGAAACACAAATTGCCATTATGTGCCTTGACTTTATTAGAACATCCATCTTAATGTGGGACCTGGGATTTCTCTACCCATTACAAGTGTAGAATTATAATGAAGAATGCTATTATCTCCCTAAAATGAATCTGTTTTTAAGTGTATATTTGAAGCATAGGCCTTCCAATGTCAACACTCCTAGGTCAGGATCTCAGATGCCCCTAGCCATTGGCTAGAATGAGTTTCCTGGCTTGCCGGAGTAAGGAAGCCCACCCTGGTTAGTCCATGCTTCAGTAGAGGAGTTGGAAATCACCAGCACTTGTACTGCCTTCGACAAGGTGATCTGGGAAAGGAATGACGGAGAGTAGCTCCTCTCGATAGGATGCATAGTGACAGGCGCTTGGAGTCCTCCTACAACTGACTACCTAGAAAAGTCATATCTAATAGGTAGGAAGCACAGAGAAGGCAAAGCATAGGAACAAGTCAGCTGGAGCATGGACTCACCACTGTGGCTTAGAAGTCGGTGTCCAGTCCACATCAAGACAGAACTTGTCTGTTTGGGTCTAACAGACATAAGGTGTGTGGTGGTTTGAAAGAAAATGACCCCAAAGGGAGTGGCACTATTAGGAGGTGTGGCTTTTTTTGGAGTAGGTGTGACCTTGTTGGAGAATGTGTGTCACTGTAGGAATGGGCTTTGAGGTCTCCTGTGGTCAAGCTACTCCCAGTGTCAGAGACCACTTCCGGTTGCCTGCAAGATGTAGGACTCTCAGCTACTTCTCCAGCACCATGTCTGCCTGCATGCTGCTGTGTTCTGCGATCATGATAAGTATATTGAACCTCTGAACTGTAAGCTGCCCACTCAGTTAAATGTTTTCCTAAGAGTTGCCATGGTCACGGTGTCTCTTCACAGCAATAGAAACCCTAACTATGACAAGGTGCCTTACATAACACTGGTGTTTCTGTGCATGTTTGTGTTTAGCAGGAATAAGCTGAGATGAAAACACTGTCAGGCCAATTCAGAATTTAGAATCTCCCTTCTCTTCTACATGTGGAAGCCAGAAGTCACTGACATGAAACAAAAGGAGAGAATTTCAGTTTATTGTGTAGAATTTCAAATTGGCTTTTTATTTATACTTTACAAAGGAAAATATGAAAAACTTTACTAAAAAGAAGATTTTTATCAGGAAATTTGATCCAAAGTTTCTAATAAGCTAATTATTTTGGCCAAGAGCCTCAATGTGACTCACCGAGTCTTTTAGGTACAGACTTTTTACCTCTCAAATATCACACTTAGCTTTCTGCTTTTTAAGTGCTTAGCATCTTTTAATTAAGATGAATAAAATGCTACTATTTTAAAGTTAAAAACAGTTAACTATAACTATTAAGAGTTATGTCATTCAACTTAGGAGTGGTAAAATGAGCCAAGCGCCTTTCTTCCTCAACACTATTTTTCCCCCAAAGAATACACGTCCTTTGTGGTAGCCAGAGGAGTCAAAGACATTGCAAGAAAAATCCACAGAATCAACTGACCTGGGCTCACAAGAGCTCACAGAGACTGAACTGACAACCAGGGAGCCTGCATGGGACTGACCTAGGCCCTCTGCATGTGTGTGACAGGTGTATGGCTGGGTCTTCTTGTGGGACTCCTAATAGTGGGAGCAGGGGCTGTCTCTGACCCTTTTGCTGGTTTTGGGACCCTGCTCCTCATACCAGTTTGCCTCATCCAGCTTTAACGTGAGGGGTGGTGCTTAGTTTTACTGCAACTCGACATGCAGTGTTCTCTTGATATTCGTGGGAGGCCTGCTGTCTTCTGAGGAGAAATGGAGGAGGAGTGGATTGCGGGGGATTTAGAGGGGAAGTACAGGCAGGAAGTGGGTGGAAAAGAGGAAAAGGAAACTGTGGCCAGGATGTAAAATAAATAAATAAATAAATAAATAAATAAATAAATAAATTTAGAAAGAATACACAGCATCTGCTATCTCTCTTTACCTTATCATCTCCCATTCATCTCTAAGAGCTCAGGCAAATGTACCTTTTCTAAGAGAAATGTTCAAGGTCTACTCTGCAAGAGCAGACTCTCCTAATAGTGTGTGTCATACTATACCCTCTCATTTGCATTAGTGGCTGCACAGTAAAGTGCGACCATTGTTGACATAGCATTTGCATTGTATCAAGGCATCACGAGAAATCTAGGTATTAAAAGTGTAGGAACATTCCCGCAAATACTAAGCTATTTAATGTAAGCACTTGAGCATCCACAGATATAAAAAAGTTCCTAGAACTGATGACACACGGATGCTGAAGAGAGTACATTGAAGATAATTGTTTCTTAGGAAGTCAGTGCTAGCTTCTCTTCAGACATTTCCCAAATGGTTTGCACTCGCTGATGTGTTGAGCTATTGATTCTGTGAGTCAGTACACATCACTAATGACCACAGAGAGCCCCAGTAAACTGGTAACATTCTAGCACCCATGCCAGAGGACCGCAAGTCTTCTGATACATGCAGAATTTGGATAACATATTCACTAAAATCCACACGATAGTCATGCAAAGTTACATTCCTTATGAGTAAAACCCTCCTTCTAACATAGAAGTCAAAACACACAACTCCTCCAACCGATTTCCCTGTGATTAAAAGCCTGCATCAGAAACAAAAGTCCTCTGCCATCCTGAAGAAAGTTCTAGGTCTTCAGAAAACTGAATCAAGAAAGCAACTATGTGATCTCTGAAGCTGACAATTGCATAGATAGGTCTACAGATTTTAGTATCTAACTTAAAAAGAAATCCATTCAGAAGGAAAAATAGGTTATGTTTTCATGAAAGCATGAAAACACTGGAGGGAAAGCACAGGACGATCCTTCAATCCACACACAGGTCCCCTTCCTTTTAACCATATGATCCATGAGCTGTGATTCTCAACAGTTCAGTACAGACTTTCCTCAGGCAGGTCACATCACTGTTCAGTCATTCCACTCTTCTCTTGAAATTCATACATGCATGTATATATGAACATACATATACATACACGTATATGAATATATGGATACTTACAGATGTATAAATATACACATATATATGTATATATATGTATATATGAAGAAATGAGAAGTACAATCCTATGGACCTAAAGTAATTGCTTAGGAAGAAAATGAAAAACAGTCCCTCATGTTTCTAGAAAGGTATATATACATACATACATACATACATACATACATACATACATACATATATATATATTAAATGCCTGGAAGGAAACTTTCTCTGTAGAGTTAAATGACACTTGATATCCCACTGTGGAAAATTGTGGCCAAGTGGATGTTGTCTAAACCCACAGTCTGAGCCTGATCTTTGTGTGACTTCAATTGTTCAGACTTTATTCTGTTGTATGCATATAACTTTAAAATAAGTATATCTCAATACAGACTATATTTCGTTTCATAAAGGTGCCATGTTTATGGCCTCGACTGGGCTTAAAGTCTGAATTACTGAGGAAGCTTCCAATCAATTTCATAATAATCTCTGTTTAGTATAATGATTGCTCATCCCCAGATTCTCCATTTATCATGCAGAGAGTAAACTCCTGCTCAAAGTTTTATTGTCCAAACCTTATTTACAGAATAAAAGTCCACCATTTCCTCTATTAGGAAAGATTGTTTTTCACAGTTGACATGCAACCTGACCTCCCAATGTTATGTCCCAATGTTTTCCACTGTAGATTCTATCCTCTATCTAAAATCACCTACTCACTATCTTCGGGGGGGGGCGGGGTTTCGAGACAGGGTTTCTCTGTGTATCCTTGCTGTCCTGAAACTCGTCCTGTAGACCACGCTGCCACCACTGCCCAGCTATCTATTAGCTATCTTAAATAATTAATTTGTTTAACATAAAATTTCTAAGCATTTTTGATGTTTCAAGAATTATTTTAGGAACTGAGAATTATAGCTCTGAACAACATAGAAGATATTTGTAATCTTAAAGAATTTATATTGTAAAGGGGAGAGACAGTGAACAAGACAAATATTTCTGTAAAGTTTGTATTCATTATAGAGGATATGGTGTCAAACAGCATAAAGTGATTATGAATCCATTCCCATGGAAAGGAGATTTACATTTCATAAGGTATACAAAAATGATGTAGCAATTACATAGTCATTTCTAATTCTACAAATATACATACACACACTTTAACACACATATAATGAAAAAATATTTAAGAGCTAGGTGATGATAGGGTTAAACATTACCTTCATGTAATAGAAGCCAGGAGGCTGTTTTATACAGCAGCGTCAGGAAAATCCCTGAAGAAGTGACCTTGAGAAGCAACCAAATTGAAGTAAGATTGTTAGCCATGAGTAGACAAGAGAGTTTTCTAGGCCCATGGGACACTATAAGCCATGATCTTGCCCTAAAACATGCTTGTTATAGTCAAGGAGACTGAGGAAGCCAATGTAAATGTCAGGGGGGAGTGAACGAGAAGGGAGGGATAGGTTAAGAGGAGGAAACAAGGGAGAAAGTGGGGGAGCTCGGGTTGGACTGATGAGGTCATGGTGAAGCTTTTCTGAGGCTAAGGGAGGTATGAGAAGATTTGCTGAGGTGTTTGTTTTGTTTGTTTGTGTGTTTGTTTGGGCTAGACAGTCTTGGCCTTGGCATTGCCAGTATGCTGTGGGGTGGGGGAAGGTAGGGCTAGCTTCATTCTGCCCAGCTAAGGAGATCCACCCACAGGTCTCTTATCGAACTTCTATAAGAACAGCAGGAATTGAGCTAAGATGGATGGAGTGCTTAGGCGTTAAGCAGCAGCACAATGACTTGTTTATTTGGTTAAGGCCAGGATGCCTCCTTAAAAACGTTAACATTTAGCTGAAACTTATCTAGACTTTTAAAAGTTTTCAGTAAAAGTGTTTATTTATTCTAATACTGTTGAACACTGGAGCTCATATTGTCTCATAATTATGTCCCCTCCCTAAACTGCAAATGAAGCAAACAGAAAAATGGAGAAAATAAAATTTTCTTTCCAAGTGATTATCAAGTCATATGGGAAATATACAAAGTGAAGTATAATTCCTTACCAAGATTCCTGTAAAATTAGATGTGAGACAAAATTTTCAAAATCTTTGGGCATCTTCTAAAATTAAAAAAGAATAAATTATTCAGTTGTCTGTATTTCTCTCATCTCTAGCCAGAATTATAAACTAATTCTAAAGAACATAGAAATACGTTTATTCTGTTTAAATTCATTAAGGTGTTTACATTTTTTTTTTCATTTTGTTCACCAGATTCTAGCAGTATCTGCTGTTTATTTTCAGAGAAGCAGATCCCTTTTAGGGAATGCAACTTCGAACAAATAATCAAATTCACAATGGTCTTCAATTAGTGAAACGTGCAAGCTCCATTATCACTTTAATTTCCTGCTCTTCCTTACTCTTGTCCATGAGAGCTGCAGACTCCAGATAAATCACGTTGCTTGTGGGTAACGTCTTATTTGGGTTTCTTCATTTTTTTTTAAATTTAAATACCTCTTTGTTTTAAAAGCACATGTCATCAGTCAAAATAATGCTATCACTTCTGAAAATATTTTCCCTTTCTGACACGCACCGAGGTGCCGTAAAGTAGTGTTGACAACTCCGTCTTTAGCATTCCACAAATCTTATGGAGATATATCATCAGAAAACCACACGGTCTATATCCGGGCTCTGACAAAACTGAAACATGGCCTGCCAGCCACAGATAAGGCTTTGAAATGGTAGGCACTGAAAAGACGATAACAGGAACAAGGGCCAAATCGTGTACACCTTCACCTCTGGACGCCTGCGGTTTTGAGCCAAGCCACTTTGGCAAAAAAAGATATTGCCGTTTGGCCTCTTGGCCAAATCAGTGGATATACGGTGTAATCCCACATGAAAACACGTGATGGACATGTTTTAAACGTGCTGCTGCGGCTGCAGACGGAGGGGCTGGAGCTGAGACGCTGAAAAGCAGAAACGGGGCATCTCGAGCAAATCCCAGCAGCGTGAGACATCCTTTGGGGATCAAAGCCTCCTGCCATCGTGTGGCTGCCATCAGGGGCCCAAATGGAAACTGTGAAGCATGCTGAACAAGTGGAAACAGCTTTGACATCTTCATCCCCATCATTGTTAATCCCTAAGTGTTTTGGAATTTCAGGCTGTTCTCAATTTTATATGGAAAAAAAAATCTCAAGATAGGAGAGGATAAAAAAACACCATTATGTCTGGACCTAGATGTGAGATATTAAATCAACATTAAAGTGGTTGTTTTTCTTAAAGATTCTTATTAAAAAAATAACCAGAATGAGCACAAATACCACCTTTAACCAGAATTTATAATCATTTACCTCTTAATGGTTCCTCCCTCGGCCATCCATGTTTAAATGGAGTGGGGTTTATGGTTATCATCTGCGATTACATTCTCATGTATTTGCAGTGTTTCTAATGATTTATTTAAAAGGGCTTCGCCATGATAGCTCTCCAACTTTGTTCCTTCCTGTATATCACTGTTCAGGGTCAAAAGCTGGGGAAAGGGCTGGTCCCCAAGGCCTAACATATTTCACCAGTGGAGACTCTGGCTTTTCACCTCTCTTTCTCTCCTCATCACGGAATGCTTAAAGAAGAACAGATGTGGAAACGTTTAGAAAAAAAGGACTAATTGAATTTCACATAACACAATTTAGCATTGTTTGAGGAAGTACCTAAATCAACAGCACATTTTCCAGAGTCCCAGCCTCGCCTAATTAGAACACCAAACGTGTGACTAATTGGCCACACTTCCACCAAAGGCTCTGCGGTGCATGATGTGCCCCTGTCCCTCTGCCCCGGCTGAGGCCAGCAGTTTGGCTGTGAGGTAAGGTGGTGTCTCTGAAAGAGTGGAGCAAGCATGCTGGGGAGAAAAACTCCTCTGAGAGAGCAAAAAAGCAAATATGGGGGAAACAGGAGAAGATCTGGAACATCTATGCTGTGCTTACATTCAGAAAACTAGCAGGGGCTTAGCAGAAAATAAATTAGGAGATGCCCGGGGCTTGTAATTGAGACAGTGATTACTCCTTCTTTTATCATTTCAGCATTATGGTCTTAGATATGACATCCAATTAAAATATGATATCAGTGAAGGCTCCACTAAAATCTGCCCTTTTCGCAGACTGGCAGATCTGCTTTGAGAAATGCAACAGGCGGCTGTCTTGGTTCTTGCATTTTTCCTAATAGTAAGTAGTAGAATATGTGGGAAAGACCAGGCCTAATGAGAAGAAAGGGCAAGGAGGATGCTAGGCTGGCTTTTCTTCCAATCTCTTGAGCGTTTTGCTTGAGGCATTTGTCATTCCTACTTTCTCTTCCTCAGGTCAAACATCCATAAGGCTATCAGTGACTTGAAAAGTCTCATGTTTTATAGATGAGGGTCCTGGGGCCAAGAAAGTTCATTAATTTGCATAAAGCTAACATCTCTTTAGTCACTGATTCAAGACTAGAAGTCTTCTCCTGGACACCTCACCTCAGAAACCGTTTATGCATTCTCTGCCATATTCGAGCTGATATTAAAGCAGTAACAATATGTGTAAAGGACCCTAATTCTCCAAAGATTGGGCTCTCTGTTCTGATATTAGAGCAGTAACAATATGTGTAAAGGACCCTAATTCTCCAAAGATTGGGCTCTCTGTTCAATACCAGTTCCTTAAACAGAAAAAGGATCCACTAGGATAAATTTGCTAGTAATTTTTATAAAATATTTTCAATTTTCATTTGCTTGTATAGATTCTGTCTTTGGATCTGTATCACTAAAGAACCCCACCTATCAGACAATAGGAAACTAAAAATTTGACCGCTTGTTTTAATTATACCTTGTCATTTTCTTCTTTTGGGGGAGTGTTATGATAAGAAATGATAGTGAATTAGATCTTTTTAAATTGGAATGTTTCTGGGAAAACCAGTTAATTCTACAAACTCAAACTAAATATCAAGAGTATTCAGTAGAAATGTTAATACATGTAGCTATCAAATGCTTTATGCTGATTAAAAGAAGGGAAAAATAGCTGGGAGGTGGTGGCACACGCCTTTAATCCCAGTACTTGAGAGGCAGAGGCAGGAGCTGTGAGTTCAAGGTTAGCCTGGTCTGCAGAGCTAGTTCTAGGACAGCCACGGCTACACAGAGAAACCCTTTAGAAACCTCTTGGAAAATAAAACAAACATAAAGGGAAGAATGTGGCTTTAAAGTATAAAACATATATAAGTTTAGAAGAATAAATATTTCATGGGAACATAGTGATTATTCCCTTGGGAGAACTTTCAAACCTTTCTACCTCTAACAATGGGATTTTCATACTTCTTTCTTCATTACTGGTTGATAAAATTCAAGAGATATCACTGACATCATACATTCACAAGGAAAATATGACGATTACAAAAATATATCTGTTGATATTTGCTATTTAGGATGATCCTTGTTCATGCGTTTATCCACAAAGAGTCAGCAATATATTTACCTCATTCATTTTTTCCAACTTCCATGTGCCAGTTAAACTATGTTAAAGAGGTCGGAAACAAAACCTTTTTATGTTTCAATCAAAGTTCTTAGAAAATGACATTAATAAAATATTAAGAGTGAGGCTTTTCATAAACTAGCAGTCTTCCGCCGTAATTATAATTCCTATTGCTGGTAGTTTAGCTTGGACAGATGTGCACTATCCTAGGAACTCAATATTTTCTTAAAGGGAATTAGTATCAGAAGGTGATCATGATTCTCACCGTCACTGCGGGTCAATCAGATAGACACACAAGAGAAGAGTATTGGAGCTCTCTAAAACTAAAACGGGCTGTGAGCGGATAGTCCAACCAGTGTGGAATATGGACCGCAGACAGGCTCGAGAGTGAGGGTACTGGGCTCGAAGATGCACCCTTGGGAAAGCCCCTTCACCTCCGTTTGCTTCGACCTGCGAGGACCGAGGAACAAATGGGCTGTGGCGCGACTGTGTGTCAGCACAGTGGGTCCCAGCCATTTCTCTTCTCTCTGTTCACCACAGCCAAATGGGACGACGGGTGGTTAGATCCATCAGGAAGATGACAGCCATCGGGAGGCTACTGATCTCCTGTGCTACGATGAAATGCGTGACTGTGTGTACCAAGACCATGTATTGACACTTACCTGGATGGGGAAAGTACTTACTCTAGAAAATGATTTTATTGGAATAGATTTATAACACCTCACAGGTAGGGAAGGGTTCGAGAGTTGTGAAAAGAGGAATGTGGAATGCCAGTCGTTTTGGATTTCTCCACGATGGACAAGCATCAGGGGCTTCCTTCAACACTGGTGAAATGGCTTGGTTGTTAAAAGTTCTTAGGCACTAAAGAGGCAAATCCACTTACTAGTATCACTTCTGTTCAGAAGTACTGGGGGGTAGGGGGAAGAATACAAACCTGAATGTATTTTAAGTAAAGTGAATCAAGCACATTTTTTTATATTCAAATTGTGTCAAGATAACTACTTTAGAGCTAGACAGTATTATTTTTTTCTTTCATTTTACTTTTTTAGCTTAATACAATTATTTACACTATTATGCATTTTCCCTAATTTTCTTAAGGTTTTGGAAGCATGCCTAAAGAGCTTCACTGAGTAAAAGTAAAATGTTTCTGAAGTTAAGACTTGGCATGTCTTCTTTGGAAAAGTCAGAATCTCTTAAAAAGGAATTCCTTCTTTTAAATTATTGGGGGAACCTAGATAATTGGAAACTTTAAACCATGGCTTTGTATCAAATTATCTTTCATGGTGATGCTATTACATGATTTGTAACAGATTGCATAACCAACCAAACAGCATGAGCAAATGATAAAATTGTGAACACAGAAGTTGTGAACTGTATCAATTATTTTATCCTCTGCCCACAAAACTATGTTAAAAGCAGACTCAGTTCTAGTTCTGGGTCTCTTCTATTGCCGGATGCTGGGTGAATCATTTAACGTCCCTGCATTTAGCTGCATTGTCTGTGAAGAAAGGGCACTAGACGAGGTAAATCAGTGGTTCTTAATTTTGTGTGCTAAATCTGTGTAGGAAGATTAAGAAATACCCATGTTCAGACTCAGATTTAAATTGATTAGCTCAAAACCCCTGGTTAAAGATTCCACCATGCAGCCAGACAGGTGGATCAGGCTAAGTTGGAGGCCATCTTGGTTTACAGAGCGAGTTCCAGGACAGCCAGAGCTACACAGAGAAACCCTGTCTTGAAAAATCAAAAACCAAAACAACAACAAAGAAAGAAGAAAAAGATCCCACCATGCTAATAGGTTATTCTCTCTCTCTCTCTCTCTCTCTCTCTCTCTCTCTCTCTCTCTCTCTCTCTCTTTCTCTCTCTTTCTCTCTCTCATGCATGCACACACGCACATAGACACACACATACACACATGATTCTATTGAGCAGGATTGTCAAGGGGCAGATAAATGCTCTATAATGGCCCTTAACATGCTCTTCATACATAAAACCATTAATAGAAAATTTAATAAGTTTTTACTGATGAAACAATGTTTGAAGTTGTTTTTTCCCTTTGTATTTGGCAGATATTTTGAAGTTACAAAACAAAGCTCTCTGTCAAGCTCTCTAAACAAATCTACTCTGACATATATGTTATACTCAAATATCACGTTATGACCCTTTACACTTTGAAAATTTTATCTGATTTTTACTGTGAGTTCAAGTGATACTAATGGTCCAAAGATAGAGATATCATAAAATGTTTTTCAATAAAGTATGCATCCACTAGGCACCAAATGATCAAACAAAACTGGCGGAGAAGTCAAGATTTTCCTTCCTGCTGAGTGTGCAACACCTGGTTTCTTCCTCTTATTCTCCATTTTCTTGCCACCATCTCCCCACCTTTACCAGTTCAGTTTTGGGACTTTTCCTGTCAGTCTTCAGAGAATACCCATCTTGCTGTATTAAGGGGAAGACAACTCTCAGACCCACAGTAGTAGAAACTCACATCTCCTGGTCTCTTCAAGCCACAAAGCACACACACACACACACACACACACACACAAATACATCCTGCAAGTTTTGTATCAAAGCAAATTATTTTTAATTAAAGCCTGGTCTCTTCTGAACTATGGTGAATGGACCAAACCAAGTACTGCCACATCATTTTTCTCCTCATTATCACCTCGTTAAGATCCCAGAACATGCCTCAGAGGCAGGGGGCTGAGACATGCGGCTTAACAAGGTGATAATGGGGAGAAAATGTCTCCAGTCTATTTGGGGCGCAGCCCATGCCAGGTAGGATGATGGCAAACCAGTTTGGGCTGGAGCAGAATTTATTTGAATTTCCAAAATATTATTCTTGCCATGGGCTAAACTATTTCAAAGTAGGTCAAATTTTGTTTCCAATGCTATGGTAAGCCTAGACTTTTTTTTTTTTTTTTTTAAAAAAAAAGAAGAGCAATGAGTCTAAAAATTTGAAGTATAGACTGAAAATGGCTTTCTCATTATTCATTCATCTGTTTATCCTTAGCCATGTAAACTGATATGGGATTCCCCTCTGTACGCTGTGAATACCACTGGTTAATAAAGAAACTGTCTTGGCCTGTTGATAGGGCAGAGTAGAGCTAGGCTGGGTAAACTAAACTGAATGCTGGGAGAAAGGAGGCGGAGTCAGGAGAAGCTATGAAGCCACCTCCAGAGACAGACATGCTGAAACTTTGCCAGTAAGCCACTACCACATGGCAATACACAGATTAACAGAAATGAGTTAAATTAATATGTAAGAGTTAGCCAATAAGAAGCTAGAGCTAATGGGCCAAGCAGTGATTCAATTAATACAGTTTCTGTGTGATTATTTTGGATCTGAGCTGCCAGGTGGCTGGGAAACAAACAAGCGGCCTCCTACTACAGTAAACCTTGGTAAACAGCCAGGGATTGGCACCCAACTAACAGAGTATCTTGTCTCCCAAGTCTATAAGTGTTGTGTGACTGTGGTTGGACCAGTATTTAGCCCGAACAAGTTTTTGCTACCTTTCCAACATGTCATAGGTAAAGTTAGTTTGTTTCTCTTCTTCTAGTTTTTCCTTTATGCTTTTTGGGATGTATGTGTGGTAGCTGGAGCTCAGATAGCCACCTATGAAGTAATAAGGCAGAGCTGAAAGGAATCTGAGTTGTTGTTTTTCTTTTTCCATGTAGATACCACAGCAGTGAGGGCTGCCTGCTTGGCATTCTTAGCCCAATGGTTAATACATTCTTAGTGCCAGTAGTTCATGTTGGTGGCAATACTGGTTATGAGCTAAAAGCAGTAGTACCACAGATATTAAAAAACAATTAGCTTCATTTTCTCTGACACATTTAAAACCCAAATCCATAATGCACTTCTTTTCTCAGTCGGTTCTCAGCCATCACCCAAGCTAGAACACTTGGGAGCATTGAATTTATTTTATACATAGTCATCATTTGAAATTTAATTCTTAAAGTACAACTTAATGAAGTTAAGTACATATGGTAAATACATAAAGACTATAATTTCCCAGTAACTTTACTCTTTCCCTGCTCTCGAGCTTCTCTTGTACCTGTGTTGTGGTCATTATGTAACCAGCTGCTTCTGAACAGTTCTTCCCAGCTCTCTGTTTAATGGTACAATGTCAGTAGCTTAAAATCAGCCATGGTAGGAGCATCTTCACAGAGCTCAGAAAGCACGTCACATTGAGGCTTGATGTTTGTGCTGTTTATCTTTTATCAAAGCATCAGAATCTTGTGAACCACTATCTGCAAGAGCAGATTGTGATCTTACCCAATAAACTATCCTTCCAGCTCATATCCCAAATTTTAACTCAGAAACATCATACATTCCATGTGAGCACATTAAGTTTGACCACCATGGTCTCTTTCTGCCTCTACTAGGGCCTTCAACTCAACCTCTAGGTCATAGTCTACATGGTTTCCGTTAGAGACCTTTGATGGCATGAATCTGTTTCTATCATTTCTCTGTTTAGTCATTCATTGATTCTCAGAATCCCAGTTGATAATGCCACAATTAGTCTGCATGGCTCAGACCTTCAGTTATTCTGAATTTGTAATGATTAATTTTAGGTGACAGTTTACTGGTTCAGGGAATACCTAGAGAATTAGAAACACATACATATGGATGTAACAATGAAGGCATTGCCATGTAAGAAAGCATTCCTCTGTGTGAGTGGGTGGGAGACAACCAACCTCAGTGAGAGGTGGAGGCCCAGAACAAACAAGTGTTGAAACTGATTTCACTTTTTCTCTCTTAGAATGGGAACACACTCTTCTCCTGCCCTCTCATGTGAGCTATCTTCCCTAACTACCCTTTCCATAGTTCTTTATAGCCATTCACCAAACCATCTTCCTATTATGCATAGATGTATATAGGTAGATAAGTATGCATGTATGCCCATGCACATCTTTCTGTTCATTTAACCATGTACCTACTATCTATCTCTATCTAGCTCGGTTTCTGTCTATCAGCCACCTATGTTTCTGTCTGTTTTATGGTTTGTGACTCTGGGGAACACTTACTATTCTCTTTATTTTAATATCAAATGAGGAATTCATCAAAATCTCCAGTGAGTCATGAGAGCAGAAGGATGCCCACTGTTGAACATCTAGGCTAATAATATGCTCAGCAGAAACTGTTTTAACTTAGCAGCTTCTTTTGCCCCTTTCTTGTGGAATCAACGGGTATCAGCCAATTGATGGTTTTATGGCATACACACAGACTGCATGTCCAGGAGCTTTTTAAAGTGGGTATTTTCAAAATCACTCAAAAGAAAAGGATGCTTTAAATTAGCCTATCTTGGATAAGGTTTATTTTGAATATGTAACATTAAAGAAGTGGTAGAAGTTACAATATTGGGGGCAGACAGATGAACTCGTGTTCTAATCCATGCTGCTATTGCAAGGGAGAGGGCTGCTTGATCGTCCCAGCCACCCAGGTAGCTTAGCCCCAAAATAACCACACAGAAACTGTGTTCATTAAATCACTGCTTGGCCTTTTAGCTCTAACATCTTATTGGCTAACTCTTACACCTTGGTTTAGCCCATTTCTATTAATCTATGTATCACCACATGGTAGTGGCTTACCAGGAAAGACTCGGCATGTCTGGGAGCTCCATGGTGTCTCTCCCTTTCTCTGCCTTTCTTCCTCCCAGCATTCAGTTCTGTCTTCTCTGCCCACCTAAGTTCTGCCCTATCAACTAGGCCAAGGCAGTTCCTTTATTCGTTAACCAATGAAAGCAGCACACAAACAGAAGGAACCCCTATACCATGCTGCTGCTGATTTGTCTTTGCTGCCATTTTGAGCTGTATTTTCTCTGTAGAGACAGAGCCTTTTCAGGTCTGTCCCACCACCTTTGCCCACAAACCTACCCCATTCTACCTATATATTGACCCTGTATATTTGGAACAAGACTAAGAGAGAATTTGCTCAGGTTGGGAGTGCATCTGCCAGGGACACTAGCCACCAGCTGTTTTAACCTCTGAGTTCAAAACACTTTATTGTGAAAATCTGTAGCCATGCGCAGTTGTTCATTTTCACAGGGTCAACAAGTCTTACACCAGAAGGGTAGCAGCAGTTTTGGGAGACATTAGAAAACCAGGCCCAGCAAAGTAAGTCACCTCTCAGGAAAGCCTTTCTTCCCTGTCTAATCTCTTGTCACAGCTTGTTAGTCCTTTGAGAATTAGAGAAAGGTGTTTCTCGATTAGGCTGCCACAGTAGGATAAGAACGTTGTTGGTGGTACATGGAAGCAGGGTCTCCTACAGCACAGCAGTTCAGGAATCCATGGGTGCCATCCTGAGAGGTGAGGCTCACAGAGCAGAGCAGCCATGGGTATCTGTTTAAGACTATGGCTCCACTATATCTACTTGGGAGCGGCCTTGCCTGCCATTTGTGGCCTCAAGAGACCTTAAGATTCACCTGAACCATTAAGGTCCCCTATGATTCCAGAGATGTTTTTCTTCTGAAGTGTTTCATTTATCATTTGGTGTGTGTGTTGGGGTGGGGGATGACTTCCATGAAAGGTTGTGCTCAGGATTTCAGTCATAGACTGTTGTGAGCCACCAATGGGTGCTGGGAATCAAACCATAGTCCTCTAGAAGAACAACCGATGCTCTTAAACTCAGCCATATCTCCACACTGGAGTGAAGTGTTTTGAAAATTGAGTGCAATTATAAAAGACAGCTATTTGACCCACTCAGTGTCTGGAGCCATGGGAGAACACAATGGAAAAAATTCAGGAATGTTTCAATGGAATTGTATTAGAAGACAAGGGAGGTCTTGGTTTTATCTACTATATTACAAGGAGTTTCAGCTTCTGTGACCCTGACCTCCCAAAATGCATACAGTTGACCTTACTGTAAGGTGCACCATGGGATAAGGAGTACAAATGAAGATTCCAGTTGCTACAGATGACAGTCATGGAAATTATTCCTTAGACTGACAGTGGCCATACTCCTCTAGTAAATTCAATAGCTTCAGATAAGATCTCAAAGCAGCAGAGGGAAATAGCCCAACAAGGCTACATGACTTCTTAGGTGACCAGTGGGGCAGTATCCCAAGGGTCTGAGGGGCATGGACATTGCCCTTCTGTCTTGTTGTGGGAACGGGATCCTGTGAGGATGCTGATAGAATAACAAGGTGCTGGATTGATGGAGATTCACCTTGAGTTTATGAAAGTTTCATCAGTGCATGGAAGCGAATGTTTCTAGAGAGGAAGGATGTGGTAGCTGAAGCAGGAAGTCTGTTCTCTAAGCTCTCAGACTATCATGATAGGCTATTTGAGATTTTGGAGATGTAAAGGTCTCTGAGAATTACTGTTAACATCTCTGGGATGGTAAAGATGATTGTGCTGGCTAGTTTTACATCAACTTGACATAAGCTAGAGGTGTTTGGGTAAAGAAACCTCACTTGAGAAAATGCCCCACTCAAATTAGCCTTTGGGCGCATTTTCTTGATGGATGATTTTGATGGGAGTAAAGCTCACTGTGGGTGGTGGGCCTGGGTGCTATAAGAAAACAGGCTTAAAAAGCCACAAGGAACAATACTCCTCCATGACCTCGGCTTCAGTTTCTGCATCCAAGTTTCTGCCCAGTTTGAGTTCCTGTCCTGACTTCCTTTTATGATTATAAGTGTAAGAAGAAATAAACCCCTTCTTGCCTAAGTTGCTTTGGTCATGGTGTTTTACAAGACAAGATCTCCTGAGTAAATTGGGAGTGTGGGGGTTATAGAAAAGGGTCGAAGGGAAAAGGGGAGAAAGGGAGAGGAGTGGATAAAAATGTGTAGATCAATAAAAACAGTTTTAAAAAAGCCCTAAGATTTATGTCTTCTTTCATTTAGATTGCCATGATGGAAGCCAGAATGGGCATATCAGAATATCTCACTAATCTCTGTGCATATCATCTCTGGCCTGTGGGGGTCTTCAGAAGAGGTGTAAATAGATTCTTCCCTCTTTGACAGCCTCTACAATTTTCTTTTAGCAGAGTGATGGCCTTGATTCAGAAAGGCCACCGGTACTTAGAGATAAGAAAAGAAGCTCTCCTGGTCAGTTGGAGGATCTTTGAAGAACATAAATAAGACGATGCTGACACAGGAAACAGTCAGTGTCTAGTGCCAAGAGACAGTTGAGTGGGGTGACAGCTAGAGAATTTTATGCCAGGAAACATATCAACCGTGTTCATGTTGAGGTCAGATAAATGCAAGCCATTCTTTCTCAGTCCCTGGTTCATTGGCCTGACCATCTGCTTCATCCACCCTCCAGAATGGAAATGTCTCAGAAGCTGTCGTTTTTAAGTCTCACTTCTACTCTTTCCGTAGCTGTACCTTCCCCAATGCTCCCACCAACTCTCACCTTCCTGGCTGCTATACCTGCCCTCCTGATCCATCTATCCTGTTCATTGGATTGATGTCTTAGTTAGGGTTTTTATTGCTGTGAAGAGACACCATGACCACAGTAACTCTTAAAAAAAGGAAAAACATTTACCTGGGGTTGCTCGCTTATAGCTTCAAAGATTCAGTCCATTATCATCATGATAGGAGCATGCAGCATGCAGCATGCAGGCTGAGAGTCCCAAATCTTGCAGGCAACAAGAAGTCTATTGAGACATTGAGTAGTATCCTGAACATAGGAAACCTCAAAGCCTGCCCCCACAGTGACACACTTCTTCCAACAAGGCTATACTGACTCCAACAAAGCCGCACTTCCTAATAGTGGCACTCCTTGTGAGATTATGGGATTATGGGGGCCAATAACTGAGTAGTATTGTTTTATCACAAAAGTGTGTTTGACCTTTATCATTTTTATCACAAAAGTGCTACAATTAATTTTTTTCTGTATCTATCTTCAGGTCTTTCTCATTTGTCCTATTGCTATGATGTTTTATTTGAATTCAATATCTCAATCACAGTATACATTGCTACATTCTCTTGCAGGAATTTGCATCTATACTTATAAGGGATAGGAAACCTTTGTGTTATTTTCTTGTACTATCTTTAGTATTGGAACGAGGGTAATACTGCCCTCACATGATGTATGGAGAAGCGTTCCTTCTATTTTGGGAAAGAGTTTGTGATGTATTTCTGAAGTATTCTGGTTCTGAGCCTTTCTTGGTGAAAAGCTTAAATTATTTATTGAATTTCTTCTCAGTATATGGATGTACTTCTCTTTCTACTTGAGTTTGTTTCTATGTTTTCCTAAGAAGTCATTCCCTTAATTTAGGCTGCTTAGTTTGCTGCAAATCTAATATCTACTCATACTATCTCCGGAGAAGCTTCTTCCAGGTCTGTGAGATTGGTGGCCATGTCTTCTCCAAGCTAGGTTTCCTTTCATTTTCTATTGTTTTTCTTACTCTGTATTTCATTCATTGGTGTTAAAACTGTGTTATTTCCTTACTTCCACTTGCTTTGAGATATGCTTTCTCTTCTCTGGTTTTATAATGTGGAAAGTTTCTCTTTTGAAACCATGTCTAACATACTCTTTCACTTACAGATTCTCTCTGAACCCTGTTTTAGCTGGATTCTGGAGGCTCAGTAGATTTTTGCTTTTTTCTTATTTCAAGATATTTCTTTAACCTATTGTTTACTAGTGTGTATATTACTTAATTTGCAGGCATTTATGATGTTATGGGTTATTAAGCCTAATCTCATATTACATAACTAGACAATATATTTTGTGCAAGTCCAATATTCTTACATAGTCCTTTAGGTCAAAGATATGTGTGATGAACTGAACAGTTTAGAAAGATGGTGTATTTTGTCACTATCAGAGAACTCACAATTGTCTGTTAGGTCTTGGTTTACAAAGCTCATTTTTTTTCCTTCCTATAAACATTCTGTCTAGTTGTTCTAGCCATTGTTGAGAGTAGGTATTAGAATTTGTTAACAATCTTAGTTGTTTTTTATGTATTTCTAGGCCTTTTGGCTATTTGCATACATGAGTATAATTTTATATTTTCCAAAGGAGATGACTTTTAATAATTGTAAAAATATTCTTATGTGTTATAAAAGCATGCTTTTTGGTTCACAGACTATTTTTATATAACCATAGCCACTCCAACTCTCTTAAATTTCTAATTATATGTTTTCCCACTCTTTTATGATTAACTTGTTTTTATTTTTGAATCTAAAGTATATTATAACACTAGTTCAATCTTTTTTGTTCAATCTTCTTATTTTTTTTTTTTTACTAATTATGTAGTCTACTTGGTGCTTTTATAGGGCTGGATTAAAATCTGCCATTTTGGCTTTGATTTTCTATATTATTCAATTTTTAAAAAATCTCCATTCTCTTTTATTGCTTTCATTTGGTAACTGTATGTTTTCTAGTATAACATTTTAATTCTTTTATTGATTTTTAAATTGCTTCTTCAACTATTTTTTAACTTATAATATTTACTAGAATCTGTTTTAGATTTAGACTGCCTTGATTTCAGTTAATACAGAAAACTTTCTCCCAGTATTATACCTAGTGTTTTACAAGTGTTAAATATTCAACAGCACACTAGTGTAATTCTTATGTTATACAATACTCCATCCTCTTTAAAGGCCAAGAGAACAAAAAAGACAAAGGTTTATGTCTTCAAAAGCTGTTTTGTTTGCTAACTCATTAGCTTTTCTTACTCTCCTTGTTTCTTTCTGAGTATTTGAGTTACCAGCTGATACCATCCCCTTTCTTCCAGTGTGGTGCTGTTCTCACCTTGGCGCATCCTTTGTCACCTCTGCGTGCATTGTTGAACATATGACATCACTATACACTATTGGTTCTGCAATATGATCATATTTACAGTTCACATTGTTAGTGCAAATTATGTCTAAAGACATTTAAAAGGAGAATGTGTACATTATACTGCTGAATTTCATATTTGCATGCGTAATTATTTTTACTGCGCACTGGTTTATCACCTGAGTATGAAGTACAGTCTTGTGTCCCTTGGTTGAAGTCTGAAGAATTTGGTTAGACATGTCTTATACGAGGATTCCATTGACAATGAATTCTCTTGGGCTTTTATAGGAAATCTTGGAACACTTTTACTTTACAGTCTTCTTTTAAAGATAATCTGTTTGGCATAAGCTTCTTATGGATATTGTTGACCTTTGGTGATCTGAGTAGTATCATCCATTCCTTCCTTGCTGCATTTAATTTTGGGGGAGGGAAGGGGAACAAGAAGTCATCTGTACAGTGGGCCTTGTTGTGATACCCTTTTTGGTTATTTAATTCCATGGCATGAAATGTATTTGCAATGTTGTGTAATCATTTCTGGAATTTTTCACTATCCTGAAAAGAACTTCTGTCCACATTAAACAATCTTGTATTGACTTTTCCTAGTCCCTGGGAACCACCATTCTACTTTTTGTCTCTATGAACTTGCCTATTCTAGTTCTGTTTTGTTTGTTTGTTTATTTGTTTTTCAAGACAGGGTTTCTCTGTGTAACAGCCCAGGCTGTCCTAGAACTCACTTTGTAGACCAAGCTGGCCTTGAACTGAACAAATATCTGCCTGCCTCAGCCTCCTGAGTGCTGGTAGTAAAGGCGTTTGCCACCATTGCCCAGCTCTAGGTCTGTTTTTAATAAGTAAAATGATGTATCTTATTTTTAATTATTTATCTCTCTGTATGCCTCTCTGTGTCTCTGTCTCTGTCTCCTCCATCTCTGTCTTTCTCTCTTTCCTATCTTTCTTCCCTCTCCCCATCCCCATGTGTGTGTGTGTGTGTGTGTGTGTGTGTGTGTGTGTGTATACAGGTGAGTACAGGTGCTCTCTGAGGGAACAAGATGGCATCAGATCCCTGGAGTGAAGTGATAGGCAGTTGTGAGCCACCCAATGTGGATGCATGCTCTTAAGCACTGGACCCTCCGCCTCTCCAGTCATCTATCCTTCTATGTTCTCTAAATGTAGAATGTAGAAGGAGCGGCGGGCTGTGTTCCCACCTGGCTCCTGCACGACTAGCTTTATACCGGAAATAACAACACACAAGTTGTATTCATTTAAACACTGCCTGGCCCATTAATTTCAGCCTCTTATTGGCTAATTCTCACATCTTGCTTTAATCCGTATTTAGTAATCTGTGTAGCAACACGAGGTGGTGGCTTACCGGGAAAGATCTTAACCTGCATCTGTCTAGGGTAGGAGAATCATGGCAACTGCCTCATTGCCTTCTTCCCAGCACTCTGTTCTGTTTACTCCGCCAACCTAATTTTCTGTCCTATCAAAGGGCCAAGGCAGTTTCTTTATTAACCAACGAAAGTAACACATAGACAGATGACCCTCCTCCATCAGTAGAACATGTTGTTTTGCTATGGGCACTTTCAAGATGTCCTTTTTCCCCTGTTTCAAACATTTTTGTGGTGGTCTCTTTGGGCATGCATTTCTATAGTTGTGCTGTTATATCATTGGTAAATCAATTTCTTCATTACAGGCACTACATTATTGACAGTCAAATTCAGGAAGTCTTCAGCTATAATTTCCTTCAATATTTCTCATGTATCTTTTTCTCTTCTCTCATTGTGATTCTCCCAGCACCTGTATCTTTACTTGCTTGTCATGGATGTTTTTTGGAGGTTCTGTTCATTTCTCTGCATTCCTTTGTCTCAGCACTATCGTCTTATCTTCAACCTTGCTGATTCTTTCTTCTGCCAGCTTACATGCACTGTTGTGATCCACTGTATTATGCTTTTGGAATATAGAACTTCCATTTTTCTGTTTATAATGTCTATATTTTTCTTTCTACTTTATAAAATATCTTTCTACCTTGATTTTATAATTTGTAAAATTTTACAGTTTCAAATTTTTTCTACACATATGTATTATAATTTATTTGAAGTTTTTGTACTACATTCACTACCTAAGCATTTTAAAAATAGTTTCTACTTTCCATTTTTCATTTTTCCCTTCTTATTCACTTTTCTCATATTCTCATTATTGTTGTTGTTAGAGACAAGATGTATATATAGTCTTTTATATCACTCTGAATGTTAGGTCTCTGTATTAGTCATGGTTTTCTAGAGTAACAGAACTAATAGACTGAATATCTCATATATATATATATATATATGAATGTTAAGTATTCATATATATAAATATAAAATTCATACATGTATATGTATGGCTATGTGTGTGTATGTGTGTTTGTGTTTGTGTTTCCATATATGTATATGGGGGATTTATTAGAATGACTTATGGGCTGTGGTCCAGCCAATCCAACAATGGCTGGCTATGAATAGAAAGGACAGGAATCCACAGTTGCTCAGTCCACAAGGTTGGATGTCTCCTCTGGCCTTCAGTATACACTGAAATCCTGAAGAAGTAGGCTCTAATGCTAGTGAGGTGATAGACTTGCTAGCAAGTTGAGGGCAAGCAGACAAAGAGACAAAGCTTCCTTCTTCCATGTTGTTATTTAGGCTTCCAGCAGACTGTGTCCCCAGATTAAAGGTATGTCACTCCTCCTCAAAATATGGATTAAAGATGTGTCTTTTCCCAGCCAAAAAGAGGCAAATTAATGTGTGTCTTCCTAACTCAAAGATCTAGAGTAGAAGTTGATCTTCCTTTTTCAAATTAAGCACAATCTCCCTCACAGGTGTGCCCCCCATCTTTGGGATTCAGTTCTAGATGTCGTCAAGTTGACAACCAAGAATAGCCATCATAGTTTTCTTCTCAGAGATATGTTTCCTGAATTACTTTAGCGATTCACTTAGTAATTTAGCTAAACTAAATCTGTGTAGACTTTCCCTTTTTACCCACAATTCTCTTTCTTTTGTTTTTATTTTCTACTTTAGCTACTTAGAGTTCCCCCCAGTTTGGCAACTGTTTACTGGTAAAAAAATTATGTTTAAAATCTGATACTAATTGTATGATTTTAGTCTTTACGACTATGTATATGTATGGCTTGGAGGCTGTTCTTATGGTTCATGGAGTTTTTACATGTCTATTTTCTAGCTATTGCTTTTACATATGAGAGTGTACAACCATGGGCATATATGCCACCTTCTGGATCTCCTAGGGTGAATATGATTGTATTTTGAATCTTGGCTTCCTAGTAGTTCTCTGTGTCAGAGTAAACATCATTCAGCCAGTTGTGTCTAGGATCCTTTCACTGTCAGACCTTCTCTCTATGAAGGTGAGTCTGTGTGAGTTGTACAGAATGTTTTCAAACATATGCCATACTTGCTCCAATTAATGATCTTTGAGTGACACCTAACACATACACTATCCTTCTCAGGCTTCATAGTGTCTTTATAATTGTTCTCTGACCCTATTTATTAAACCTTTAGTTGCTCTGATGTTTGGTTTTTATCACAGATTTACTTTCCTCTTCTTAACTGCTTAACACCAAAAACTTTATTGTTTTTTTATATTGACTGAAAGCCAGCTGTAGCCATAATGTGGAGTCAAGGAAGGAAGCCTTGTAGTTTGTGTAACATCTGTCCAGAGTATTTGAGGTCAAGTTTTAGTAATAAAGATCTATGTAGGAGTAAAAAACAAAACAAAACAACAAAACATGGCTCAAATGCTTCATAGTTGTCTTATTCCTCCTGACAGTTAATAGATTTCCTTGAATGATAGTTTCTACACTGGCTATATAACCATAGGAAAATCTCCACAATCTTCAAAATACTTTAAACAATAATTACAAGTTCAGTTATTTTGCTGGAGATTAGCTCCACTGAGCTCTTTGTTATGGCATTCTTGAAGTCATGTCTAAATCAAGATTTTTAAGTCACTAAATTTCTAGGTAGGTCAATACAAAAACTCAACATATTCTATTCCAGATAGAGTTAAATAAAATACAGCTCTACTACTAATTTGGTGATTCATGGAAAGTTTTGTAAAGTAATCAAACTTCTGTTTCTCTGTTCACAGAATAAAATAATTTTTACTGTCTGTACTATGAGAAATAATTGATGTGATATTTTTAAGGAACCCATTCAAAACTGTGACTTTTGATTGACATAAGCAAGTAGCATAGACTGAGCAAAACTTAAGTTTTGCATTGGGAATGCTAAGTTAAAGTGTACATTGCAATTTTATAGGTTAATATTAAGTTGAGAGTACTGTAAAAATATGTTCAGGTATCCACATTATCTTTATTAATTTGTAGTCACAAAACACTCGATATTCAAGGAGGAAGTCAAAGTCATGCACATCTTTCTTCAGGCAGAATAATCTTAAACAGAAATAACTTACAATATAAGGTGGGTCAAATGCTTCAAAAGGCAAAGAATCTGGATTAACACACTTCTGTGAACAGTAGAATCTAGGGTCTCTCAAAAGATGTGGCTGGCTGATTGCTGCCTCTTTCTCCAACTCTTGCTGCTCAAGCTTTAAATCCCCCCAGGACTACTATAAGTAGTTTGAGCTAGAGAGTATAACCGGTGTTCTGTACATAATTTAATTATTTGATGGTTATGGAGTACCATTGTATCCAACATTAACAGGATATGTGGACAGTCTAAAAGAACACTTGGTGTAGAGGGTTGATTGAGAATGGCCCCCACTGGCTCATATATTTGGATTCTTGGTTCCTAAATGGTGGCACTCTTTTGGGAAGGATTCAGAGATATAGCCTTATTATGTCACTGGGGTGGGGGTGGACATTGAAGTTTCAAAAACTCATGACAGACCCAGTTTCTCTCTCTCTGCCATCTGGTTTTTGCCTCAACATATAAGTTCTCAGCTACTGCTCCAGCACAGTGTCTGCTGCCTGCTACCATGCTCCCCACCATAATAGTCATGGACTCACCCTCTGGAACTGTAAGCGAACCCCAAATTAAATGCTTTCTTTTATAAGTTGCCTTAGTCATGGTGTCTCTTCACAACTATAGAACAGTAACTAAGATACCTAGATTTCTAGGTATTTATTAGATAAACCCATAGCTGGGTACCAAGTTGGCTATACAGTTTGAATAATTCATCATTAATCATAAATAAGAAGAAATGTTAAAAATCTGAGGTAATGGTAAATCATTTAAAAAATAATGGAGATACCGACGTGGAAGGACATGGGCCACAATCAAGTGGAGCAAAGATCAAGTTAAAGTTTGGACAAGTACAACCAGACTGCACCCAAAGTTATTTCCTGCCACAATGAGGATGTGTGACCATGGAAACAACTAACAGCAGAAATTATTCCATCATCCCATTTTTATCTAATATGTCATGGAAGCTATTGATTTAGCAATGTAGCAGGCCAGAGTATAGTATAATTCAAGAGTAATTTTACAATAATTTTATTGGTACATTAATTGTGTGAAAGGCCTTAGTTATAATATTCCTGTACAGTCATGTAATGTTCATTGATCATGTTCAGTTGCTTTCTTGTTCTCCTCCCCCACACTGCTTCTCCACTCACATTCCATGTAGACCCCTTTTAATTTCATGTACTTCTCTCTTCTTTTTCCTCCTGGATTCTATGAATGAGAGAAAACGTGCTATTTGTCTCTGGGGGGCTTTTTAGGAAAAAAAATACTGATATTTAAACATGTTTCTGACAATCCTTACAATTTTAATTGAACTAACTGAAATAATTCTGAGAGTAGTTATGATAAGAGAAAGCTCTGTGGATTAAGGTTTTGACCCTAGAGGCCTTGTCTGTATGACATGAAATAGTTAGGAAAACTCATTTGGACAAAGGAGTAAACAGCAAAGAAACAAATCTTTGTTTAAAAGAAAAGTGGGCTGAAGAAACTATTTAAAGGTAAACTTGCTTATGTAGGACCAGCTTGGTCATTAGTGGAGGTCTGGGAAAAATACGCAGTTAAAATAGCTATCAAATCCAACGTCCCTGTGAACATCACTATTATTCACAATGACCAACAGTTCCTGAAGCAGATGGGAAACAACTGAATGTTATATTTGACAAGCAGGAAGAGGAAGAGGAAGAAGAGGAAGAGGAGGAGGAGGGACAACTACAAAGACAACTAACAAGAGAATAAAGCCAGATTTGGTACCTATTCAAGATAAGGTATTATCCAAAGATATTTCTAGTGAACCGATCGAAATTCCTGCTTTACAATACAGATATTTCTGCCATGGAATTATCACATCATGGTTCAAGTTGGTGATTACACTCCTTCAGTCTCTGTTATTCATTGTTAATTTAATTCAGATGTGGTCAATGAGCAGATATACAATTACATCTACTCGTTAAATCTGTCAAGGTATATTTTACAAAGAAGAATGAAGTCTTTCTCTGTGAATGTCCCAAGTCAGTCTGAGAAGGATATGTGATGTTGGATAAATAGCCTATGAATGTCAATTACATTCAGTTGATTGATAGTACTATGGAATTGACCTTTCTTCCTGCTGGATCTGTCTGTTTCTGATACTCATTCCTTGTCTTGTCTGTCACTGCCTCTGGTTCTATGAGTATTTGTCTTATGTATTTTGATCCTCTGTTATTCATCATTCATGTTTCAACAGATAGCTTGGTGAACTTCTATGACTCAGCATTTGATGTGGGACGTCCTTCTGTATATGTGTTGCTTTTATTGCTTAATGAATAAAGAAGCTGCTTTGGCCTGTGATAGGGCAGAGTAGAGCTAGGCAGAAAACTAAACTGAATGCTGGGAGAAAGAAGGCAAAGTCAGTGGGATGCTATGTAGCCACTAGAAGAGAAAGACGTGAGCTGTCAGTAGAACCTTGCCGGTAGGCCACAACCCTCATGGTAAAATACAAAATAATAGAAATGGTTTAATTTAATATGTAAGAACTAGGTAGCAATACACTTAAGTGATTGGCCAAGCAGTGTTTTAATTAATACAGTTTTGCGTAATTATTTTGGGTCTTAGCAGCCAGGAATGAACGAGCAGCCTCCACCTACAAACATTGATCTAAGCAATACTGTACAGGGTAAAACAAAATAGAAAGGAGCACACTGTCCTCCAGCTTACTGGTTCAGGGGAAGATTAAGTGTTGAAATTCTAACACAGAGATTCATATTGTAATGTTGTTTCTTCCCAAAACACTTTCTCAGAGCCAGCTTCTACATAGTTTTCCTGGAGAAGAGCAAAAGAATATGTGGTTTTCCTAGAAAGCCCACAAATGTTGACTGCATTCTTAGGGAAAGTCGAATTTAGTACATCATGCAAATGATTAAAATTTGGTCAAGAGACAAACTAGTTCGTTTCCTCTCACTCAAAAGTTACTGAAAAAAAAAAAACCTTACTGTGTTAAAGAAACAGACCCCAAGTGTTCTGCGTGATATCCAAGACTTTTCACAGTTCGTTCCCAGTCAAGCTCACTAGCTCATTTCTCTTTGCTGATCATTTGTTTTCTAGTCTCCATGGCTGAATGTTCCAGGGTGATGAATAAATTGTTCCTTCTGCCTGGAACATAACCCCTGCTGACACTGCTTTCACAAATCAGGGTTCTTCCTTAATGCTACCTCCTCTACCAATTTCTCCCCCCACCTGTATATATAAGTAATGGCTGGCTCTTTTAATCTGTAGTAGTCCTCATAATACTATAATTTTATGTGACAATTATTCATCTCTTCCAGAAGGATTGTGAGCTCTTGAATATCATATTTACTTCATGTTTCTCCATAAAGATAAATAGACACTCATTTATTTGATGTATAAAGTATTGGATGTATTTGATTGATGGATGGATGGGTGGATACATGGATACATGAATGGATGCATGGATGAATGCCTGGAGAGTGTTTTAAATGGAATAAAAATTGGTGAATAATATGATTAGTATGAGTCAGTGAATTAATCTTGTACTGTAAAATTAATACCATACATATACTATTTTAAACATCAAGGAAAGTTTAAAATAGAAAAGAAATGTCCATCTTCTTTAATGTCCAATCTAGGTAATTTAAGGAGACAAAACTAATAAAGGTAGTAAATGACACAAATAAATAGGATAAAGAGGCACAAACACAATAAAATATTTGCAGATAGATTTACAGGCTGGATGAATTTAGAAAATGGCCAGCTCTTCCCACAATACAAATGTCTGATAAGAAGTCCCCTCCCATTTAAAGTGTTACAGTTGAAATAAAATAGGAAGAGTATATTAGAGATAACTTAAATGATCTAAGCAGAGGTTCAGATCAGAAAGTAGCCCTGTGCTTGAACTGGCCTGATGGTCCACAGCCCCTTTTGAAACACTGCCTGACTCTGATATCTTGGTGGAAGGAAAATTTTCAGGTGTGATTAAAGGGACCCCAGTAGATCTCTGGATCACTTAGGGTGCTGGTTAGTTTTTTTCTATTTCTTTTCTTTCTTTTTTGTCAACTTGATACAGATTAGAGTTGTTTGGGAAGAGGGAACCTCAACTGAGGAAAAAGCCTCCATCAAATTGATGTAGTCTGTAGAGCATCTCCTTGATTGATGATGGGTGTGGGAGAGTTCAGTCTATTGTGAGTAATGCAATCACAGGCAGCTGGTCCTGCGTTGAATAAGAGAGTAGACTGAGCAAACCACTCAGTAAGCACCACTCTCCGTGGCCTCTGCTTCAGTTTCTACTTTTAGGTTCATGTCTTGCTTGAATTCCTGCCCTGGCTTCCCTTGATGATGGACTGAGATCAGGATGTATAGGCCAAATAGACCCACTTTCCCCCAAATTCCTTTTGTCCATGGTCTTAATCATAGCTACAGAAACCTAATTAAGACACTTGGTTTAGCTGTGAAATGAACTCAGCTGGCTGAAAATTGTGCTGCTAGAAAGAAATTGACAGGTCTCCAGAAGACTCCTAATTCCAAATTCAACTACATCAGTGGGTAAACACAGAACTGTGATGTGAAGTGCGTGGTGGCAGTCATTTGTGTATTTGTTAACATAGCAAGTGTTCAATCACACCAATTTGGAGTGGCTTTTGAATAGGAAGCTTTTCTTCAGATCTACTAAGTTTTGGCAACCATTCATTTATTTTTCTTTGGGTGGAGTAATAGATTGGATACTGAGGATTCATTGTAAAAGTGAGTAGCAATTTTTTATGGAAAAAAATTACCAGAATTTTTCCCAGATGAGGAGAGAAAATATTGACTGAGTAACCCCTAAGAACCAGGAATATTTGGGTCTGAAAGTCATGATGGAATGCAATGTTCATATTCACTTTTACAGATGAGGAACCTAAGACTTCATGGAAGAAGTGGCGTTGTGTTACTCATGTTGTGATTCTTATCTTGGAATATCAGACTTCACACTTTAACCTTTTTCCATTAAACCATCCTTGCATCCCGCTTACAGCAAACACACACACACACACACACACACACACACACACACACTGCTTTAAAATGTAGCAATTGTGCACTTCTCAAGATGAAAAGCATCATTTGTGCCATTTATATATAGTTGAAAGGTATAAAATATCTACAGAGTCCAAAATGCATACCAGAAAGATCAAGGCCAAACAAGGGAGCAAAATGCTCCATTCCTCTACCTCGTGAAAGGTCAGCACAGAGCATGATGGAAATCTTTGTTCCAGATGCATATAGCTGCTACAATGAGACCCAAAGCTAAGGAAGCTCTAGCTACCCTTTAAATATCCTCCTCTCTTCTCTGTTGTCATACTTATGTTTATAGCAGGACCCATTGCTGTAAGGTGCTCCCAAGGCAGCTCATGTTAAAGTATACAGATTAATAGGTTTACTACATTGAACTCTGCCGTTGGTATATAAAGAGCAATTCTTGGAAAAGTGGGTAAAAGCTGTGTGTGCTTCTGAACGGGTGACCACAGTGTGGGGCTGAAGTGATTAAAATTTATAAAACTCTAACAATTTTTGAAAGAAAGGCATATGTACATGCAATGGCTGAAGCTTCTCTTTCACATAATAAAAATTGGGACAATGCTATCAATGGACCTAGTAGTTATCTATAATATGGGTAAAGTTTCATATGCCCTACCAATCCTGTGCATGTTACTCTGTAAATGAAACTCTATAGGTCCAGTTATATGGGAACAATAAAAACACCAGCTTAGTGGAAAGATATCAGTTAGAACAGTATCAGTTAGCATAGAATGTCAGTAACAAATCCGTCATGAAACCTTAGTGGCAACATAACCAATGACTGTTGGCGTCCTTCCTCTTATTTATGCTCCATGTTCAGTTACACTCTGTTGGGGAGCTCCGCTCTCTGTAGGCTCCCAGAGGTAAACGATTAAGGTCATCTTAGAAAGATTAGTCAAGATAAAGCAATTTCATCTTGTATAGTTGATTCCTCCTGCCTGTAGAGTTCCCAGTGAAGGCAGAAAGAGCAGGGGGTCCTGGACCATGACTTTGACCCAAATCTTCCTTCTAACCTCTCCCTTTTGCACACCCTTTGTAGCAGCGGCTTCCTTGGCACAATCTATATGAACAAATGAGGTCACCTATGAGGTCCATCTTGGGACAACAGGCTGCACCAAGGGCATGCATGTTCTTTCTCCACCCGGCAGCTATTATGCTGCATTTTTTTTTACTACTGATGCTAGCATTTTCTGTTTTGTTTTCCTTAAGCATATTTCAAAGTGAAAATGAGATGATCCCACTGGTTGCTGGGATGAAGTTTTATGACTCCAAACACTGAGGTTTTGAATGAGCACACCGATGCTTAGTAATTGGTAATACATCTTGACATTTCAACAGGCTACAGCGGATTATCCTCTGTTCTCCTCTCTCCTCCCCCAGCCAAGTTGCTCTGGAATTGATTTATGAAGCTAGCTCGCTTTTTACTTCTTTTATTCCTCATTACTCATATTTAATGTTACCCACACTTGACCCCATGACTCTAATTTCTTAAACAGAATAATGTACAGACATTGACTTTGTTCTTCTTGACATGCCTTATCACTTTTTATCTTTGCCATCCCTCTCCCAAACTTTTAAAGGTTCAGGGCTCCCTGAATCCCTTATCTATTTACATTCTTCTTCATTATTTAGTATTAATGTTCTTTCAGCCATTATTTTCTAGGTTGTTATTTTTCCCTGTTTCCTGACTTCAGTCCCTTTGTCACTGGGCCAGATCTCTCACTACCACATTTTAAAGGTCAGCTACAGTTTCACAGAGGAAACTAATTCCAATGTTATGAAGCACCCACTGTAACAAGAAATTGAGCCATGATTCTATTGGTTCTTGCTGGAGCATCACCTGTGAGTTGTTCATGGATATATATAGTTAGCCAAAGCAGGAAGCTCACTTGGAAGTTAAACACTAAAACATAGACTTTGCTCTTTGATAATTCTTAGAACACAGATAGAGCTCAGACCACTTACATGGCTACTATTTGTTCAAGGATGCTCCATGAACCTGTGCGTTGTTTCACAAAACCAAAAACTGAAAAATATATACCAATACCTATCCAATTATCTAGGTCCAGACAATATTCCTGTGAGATGTCCCAGTGATAGTAGACAGAGATACAAAGTATAACATTTTAAATTCTACATACATGCCTTTTGTAGTTTGTGTAATTAATCAGTTATTTCATTATCTTCTCCCTAGAGACAGCTGGGGCCAGTTAATTTCATGTGCTTCTTCTGGCCAGAAGAAGAGAGATGAGTACTTTACAAGTGCATAGAACAGAGGGAATTAAATTAAAATAAAATATTGTATTGGTGCTAGACTCTAAATTGTAACATGATTTAAAAATGATCTTAAACTTTAAATTAAAGGATAGTAGTAATTTGGGCTCGAGCTTTTGTTGTGAAGAATATATTATTATTCTCATATACCAATAGTATGTTTTCTATTACCTATATTATTATTATGACAGGTTTATTATGAACAGCTCAGAAATATTTACCTCCCATCCTAGCTTACAGTTATTTAAAAATATACTTTGTGGACTAACTTTGCAGTGTTCCCATGGGGAGAGAAAAAACATGCCACAATTTGCTCCTCTGTGTGTGTTTGTGCATGTATATGCATATATTGTATCTAAAGAGAATTCTAGGACCTACAAATGAGAAAAAAATTCAGTATTTGTCTTTCTGTATCTGAATTATTTTACATAATATGATCTCTAGTAAAATCCGTTTTCCAGAAAATAACTCATTGTCATTCATCCTTATGGTTTCACACACACACACACACACACACACACACACACACACACACACACACACAATGTGTATTGCATATATAATATATGTAATGATATAGTATATATGTATATACATTGTTTTCTTTTCCATCTATCTGTTCACCAATACCTAAGGCTGAATCCATCCCATGGATATCATAAATAGTGCTTCAAGAAACATGTATCTGAAGGTATCTTCATGGTGTGTTGCTATAGATTCCTCTGTGTGTGTTGTGTGTGTTTCCAGAAGTGGTATAGCTGGTTAGTTTTATTTTTAGTACTTATTTCCATAATGGCTAGGCCAAGTTACATTCCTACCAAGAGTATATAACTGTAAGTATTCCCTTGTACAACATCCATACCAGAAATTGTTGTTTGTTTTCTTAATAATAGCTGTCTGATTGGGATGAGATGGTATTTGAATGTAGTTCAATTTGCATTTCCATGATGACCAAGAATGTTGAACATTTTTTTCCTATGTTCATTTTAATTAGTTCATTTATTGATTGGGTTGTTTGATTTCTTGTTATTTAATTTTTTCCTTTTTTATTACTTAAAAATACCAATCCAAATTCCCACTCCTTTCCCTCCTCCCAGTCCCCTCCCTCTCCCTCCACAGACCCTCCTGCCACCTTTCCAACCCTAAGGGAGAGCCATGCATCTCACCTGTGGAAAGTCCAAGGCCTTCCCTACTATGTCTAGGTTAAGCAAGGTTTACATCCACAGAGAATAGGATCCTATGAAACCCATATATGCAGTAGAGACACATCCCAGTGTCACTATCAGTGGCCCCTCAGTCTGCCCCAGGTGTCAACCACACTAGAGGGGCTTGGTTGTTCCCATGCTCATTCATTCCAAGTCCAGTTAGAGTTGGTGAGCTGTCATTAGCTCAAGCAAACTGTCTCAGTGGATGACCCCCTCAAGGTCTTGAATTCCTTGCTCATACTCTCACTCCTTCCACTCTTCAGCTGGATCTTGGGAGCTCAGTCCAGTGTTCCAATGTGGGTCATTACCTCTGTTCCCCATCTATTGTTGGATGAAGATTCTATGGTGATATTTAAGATACTCATCAGTATGACTACAGAAAGGTCAGTTCAGAAACCCTCTTCTCTATTGCTTAGGGTCTCAGCTGGGTCTATCCCTGTGGGTTCTTGGACATTTTTCTAGAGCCAGGTTTCTTGCTAACTCCATAATGGCTCCCTCAATCAAGATATCTCTTTCCTTGCTCTCATATCTGTCCTTCCTCTATCTCGACCACCCCATTCCCACAAGTTCTCCTCAATCCTGCTCTACCCCCACCCATCTGCTCCCAAATTTTGGATAGTGTGTGATTCAGTAAGAGGCATTTCTTCATTTCCTGTCTCCAGGCTCCTACCTTGAGCTCCTGACCTAGTTTCCCTCAATAATTGGCTATAAGCTATAAGATGAAATAATCCTTTCCTCTCCAAGTTGCTTTTGGTAATGGTCTTTATCACAGCGATAGACAGAAAGATAGAATGCCCCATTTGTAGTCTTTTGCTGCAATGATATCAGAACTGGCCAGGGCAGGGAAGATCTTCAAAGCTGTGACTATCTACTTGTTATTCATGGCTGAAGCTGTCCCCATTAGGAGCAGTGAGTGAGGGATAAGGTAATTTGCCATGAGGAAGAAACCTCAGCTTGAATGCCTGAAATACTACAGAAGTGCATATCTTTTCTATGGTGCCTTCCATAGAGTACATAATTAGGTACATGTTTTTTTTTTTCCAGATGCTCCTCTTTCTATGTAGCTACATTGAAAAGTCACAGGATTTTACTCATCCCGAGTGTGTGTGTGTGTGTGTTTGAAACACAGTCTCATTGTGTAGTCCTTGCTGGTCTGGAACTTACTTTGTAGACCAGACTGGCCTTGAACTAACAGAGATCCTCCTGTCTCTACCTCTCAAATGTTGGGAAGAAAGGCATGGGCCACCATGACTAGCATCTGCAAGACTTAATAGGGTCCTTAACCATCCTATCAAAAAGAGAAAAGAGACTTAGAGAGCAAATGGCATCTTGTTCTTCCCCAAGCATGTGACACAGACATTACATAGGCCATCTGTGCTCCCCTTTACATGGTAATAGCCAAGCTCACCTAGTCATAACTGAATATGAGGAGGCTAAGTGTCCATGAGTTCTAGGTCCCCATGGGAACTTGAAAATGGTGTTTATGAACTAGAGAGACAAAGGGAAAAAATGGATGCTGGGTACAACTGATGGTTTCTATCACTGATAGTAACTGTGATGGTATAATTACTATATAAATGAATACTCAGAGAAACACACTGTGTATGTGTTTATTCTCATGCCCTCTGGGATTCTTCTCACATTCTTTAATAGCAATAAATGGAAGGAGTGAGCAGACAACAGTCATTCCTCCAAAGGAGGACTCAAATGTGAGAGAAAACGTGAAGTTGTCTGTTTAAGGTATTCAAGTAATCTTGAATCTTAATAATAATAAATCAGATTTTAAAAATTCTAATACATAGAAATTCTATTTGGAGAATTCAACATACATTTTTCTTTCCATCTTCCCCTGGTTCCCAGCTTATTAAATTGAAATTCCCTTTCAATCATTTCTTATGGTAGTTTTATTTCTTGCTGAAAATTAAGGTAATACATTTTCCTGATTTTCATAAACATAGCTTTAAAAAGTTTTCCAAATGTCAAGGCTCGTTGTTCTTAATCAGATCCTGTTGTAAAAGTCTGTGACATCTGCTTCCTCAAGCACACTGTAGATGAGGGGACCGAGTTAAGTCCCATGCTATAAGGTTGTTTGCCCTGTGTGTTCTCCACGGCCAGCTCCAAGTTGCAACACTGCGCCACTGTGAGAAGATCAGGTCACCTTCTCAGGCATTTGAGAAATACAACTATAGTGGATTCTTGGCAGTATCAATGTAATCTCTGCCACACACAGTCCCCGGGGTCTCCAGTACTCACAGCAGCCCACATTCAATGTTTCTGGGATCATGGAATTCTTAAAAAGATATCAAAAGAGATATGGGCTTTTCTCAGCTTTTGTTTACTTTCCAAACCCACGCCACCTTTCCTTGAGATGCTAAAATCAGTGAAATGGTGCTTTCCTCTTGAGTTCTTGCAGGAAGCAGATGCACTTTCCGTCCTTCCTCTGTGCTCAGTGCAGAAGCATCACACTGTCTGTTCTCTTACTAGAAAATGGCTGTAAAAATACAGCCCTCCATCTCTCCACACTGACAGATAAGAGGTCCTGAAACACCACTAATAATTAATGGGCAGACAAGATGAAACTCCAGTTGCTCAGACTGCTGTCTCCACATAATCTGTATTTTATACAAAAACAGAAAGAACTCAATGGAATTTTAACTGTGACCGGATAAAAACTGCCAGCAAAGTGTGATAAGGAAAGTCTAATGTGTATATTAATCATGTTTATAGCTCCTCATTTGTTGATATATTAGCCTAAACTCCCCTTAAAAATACATTTTTGATCAACACTAGACTCATTTAATGCAACCAAACCCCAAATAGGGGCCAATCAAGGTTCCTAATTTTCATTAATCAAAAATAATTAATCTATTTCATGAGTCAAGGAACAAAATGGGTTAATAATTTTAGCATGAGGCAAGAAGCATTACCAAAAGAAATCTAGAAAAGTTGATGCCTGGTGTAAACATGCCATTGTGTGTTTATAGCTTGAGCTAACATTTGGCACTTTTATTGTCCAGATTGTTTTTCTAGATGTAATGAACATATAATATGACTCAAAGTGAGACACAATTTACTCTCGAGCAGTGTAGACTTCGAAAATGATGCATTTTATTTTCTCTGGATCAGTTAGAACAAAAAAGATTACAAAGCTGGGGAGGGGAATGGAGTGTTTCTGGAGATATCTGTATTTTTGTGGTTGAAAGCCTAAGAAAATAAAACCTGGCTTATTCTAGAAGAAAAAGAGCTGTGAAATCCCAAAATTGGGGTCGTTGAGCAAAGCCAAAATACAGAACCAAAGATTTAAACTGTTGTTTGCTTGTATGTGTTCAATGATGCCTGTAAGCTCTCTCCATTTATTAGAAAAATTTGTCACAGATAATAAAACTGCCTAAGATAGAATGGTTGAGACTGTTGAAGAAACAAAGCTATACATATAAATGTAATTAAACACGTACTGTTTGGACTAGTTTGTTACAGGTTCACATAAATGTAGAACCTCATAACTTTGATAAGAATCTAATTTTTGTGACTTTATACTAAAATACATTAGAATAAAACTTAAGTCAAGGTATTAAAAAGGTCACAAAAATAAAAAAAAATGCAATGCCAAGGTCACAAGAATGACAACCAGAAGATGCATGAGTTCCATTTGTTAGTACATGGATAATTACTCTGGTGGACTATACTAAGAGTCATGGTATACGGCAGGCCTCAGGAAAGACGAAGAGGGCTGCCTGTGTTCAAGTCACTCCAGCATCACTCTTGAGAAAGGAAGCCACAGTAATTTCTAACCAGCAGCTAATTCATGCTGTCGTGAGTCTCATTTCTAAAAAGATAGTACATTACTAGGAAGTTGAACAAAATGGTATACGCCAACATATCCTTGGAATCTCAGCTGCCGAACCCTCTGAAACTTGCGTGTGTTGTGTCATTAATAAGACCCAAAGCTCTGAGACACATGACCTAGGTAGGCAAACTCTTCACCTTCCATGAGTTTGTTTATTTACTTGCAATGTGGGAATTATAATACCTGGCCTGCTGGCACACAGACTCTAGTAGGGTTTTATTTTTAATGAGAAAAGGTGCGAAAGGGGGTCTGTGGAACTATAAAAACCACACAGATGTGAGGTGTAATTATTAAGCCGTAAGGTTTCTCACCTTTCTGTAATGATTCCTAACAGCCCAGGGTTAAAGCTGGAACTGTGGTCTCCAAGCTCAGATTCATCTCCTCTAGAAATCCTCCTTTACCCTGCGACCCACATTTCCTAAAACAAGAGTCGAAGACTATTTGCTCCATGGAAAATTAGCCAGGATTATTACAAAGAAAACTTCTATTGGGAGATCAGTCTGGGAAACAGATTTTCCTCTCCTACCAGACTTCCCTACAAGTGAGTCTTTGAGGACTTTTAAAGTGTAGAGTAGGGCTTCCAGGTGGAGGAACCGAGGATGGATTTCCCCCAAACTTTCTTGATGCTGAGAATTGAAGGTACTCATTTGGAGGAGCTAGGGAGATGGCTCAGTCAGTAAGGTGTTTCACCTAAACATGAGGACCTAAATTTGAATCCTCAACACCCACATAAAAGCCAAGCACGGTGGCAGTGTCTGTAACCCTAGCACTGACAAGGGATGAAGATAGATGGGTTCCTGGGACTAGCTAGCCAGCCAACCAGTCAGTCAAACTGGTGAGCTTCAGATTCAATGAGAAAAACTGCCTCAAAAAATAAGCTGGAGAGAGAATAATGGGCAAGATGCCCAATGTCTACCTATGGCTTCTACATGTGTATGCACCTCCATGTGAGCATGTATGCACAGATATAGAGCATGGGGAAAGGGATGGAGGCAGGGAGAGAGAGACAGAGAGCAAGAGATAGAGGCAAAGAGACGACACACACAGACAAGGAGACAGAGAAAGAATCATACACTTGGAAAATAAAAATAAAAAACACTTGTACTTTTTGGACTATTCACATTGAAGGCAGGTGACACACTGGTTTCCAATTCTTTTAGGGCTCACGGTGTTAACCCAGAGACCAGTTATTCTCAAAAATGCGAACCTTGAAATTCTGTTGAAAATATCAATTCCAGAGCCTTCTTTACATGGGAAGCAGTAACAGGCATATGCACTTCACTGCCTAAGACTTTAAATCATATGATTTCAAATCACAGTCCAACAAGTGCCTTGCTGCAGAAGAGAAGAGAACAATGGTGGTCCTGTGCCTTCGATGGCTCATCACCGTAAGATGCGCTTCACATAGGACAGCTCTGCATTTTTAGAGTTGGGAAAAGCAAGCTCATTCTTGCAAAGCGCTGGGAAGATTAGTTCCTGCCGCACAGTCTCTATCCACTTCAGCTGATGACCACTTCACGTTAGCAATCTGTAAAGATTGTCACATGCATCAGTTTTCTGACGTACTGCTCAGATTTTCATTAAAAAAGAAAAGCAAAAAAAAAAAAAAAAACCCACAGAGGCATCCTGCAGTGAACCAAAGCCCAAGCATGCCTCTACATGAGTTATTTAAAAACCAGAATTGATATGCCTGCAAAGGAGATGTTGAGCATCTAACCTTGCTAGTCATACGTGGAAATGGTGGAAAATGAAATACCTCTGCTGGACTTCAGGTATACTAAAGCGCAGTAATACTGTATAAAACTAGCCAGGGTATCTCCATGGTATTATAAACACCACAAGCTATAAGCAAGGATGGTTTGAGACTAACCTGGAAAGTGGGTCTTAGGCCATTTCCTTTGCCATCCCCATTGACACTCTCACTTATATATGAATGAGCAGATGCTCCATGTGAGTGCACATGCAGAGAGGCGGGGCATGTAGTTCTTTTCGCTATTGCTTTGATGAAATCCCCAGCCAAAAGCAACGGAGAAGAGAAGGGGCTTAATCTAGTTCGTAGTTGAGAGTACTGTTCACCATGGTGGGGAAGGGAGTGTGGAATCCGCAGAAACCGGTCATATCATATTCAGTCTTGAGAAGAGAACACGGAAAGCTACTTTTCTTCATTTACTCAGGACAGGAGCCCAGTCAGGAAACGGGCAGACTTCCCATTGATACTGCTGTGATCAGGAAAGCATCTCATAGGTAGGGCCAGAGGCCTGACTCCAGCTATTCTCATTCTGTAGACTGGGCAATTAATGCTAACCATCCCAGTGTACGTGTGTCACCCTTTGCAGCTCTCAATGGTTCTCCTCGAATTTAGGTTCTTTTATACATTTTTCCCAAAGTGATATGAAGAACATTGTGTATCTGAAAGGCTCCAATGAGAAAAAAAAAACCCATAATATCTTTAATTTAGCTGGCTCTGAGCAGTTTGCCACCAGCTATTTTTCTCCAGCAAAATCAGCCTCCCAGGTGAGTGTCTCATGGTGTTTCTGCATCAGAAAGTAGAGCCTGGGCTCTGGCATCCGTTTACTTGTGTTTCAATCTTTACCTTGTACTTAACAACTCTTGGAGCTTCAGGATTTTTTTCCATTGCATGGAATAGTAAAGATCCATCTGCTGCATGAATGAGCCGAGGAAGGAACAGTGCCCACACAGGCTAAGACTACCTAGTGCTAGCCGGGACCTCCTAGCTGCCTTTAGGATTGAACTCTGTCTTATAACGCTGTTCATTCCCTTCCTTGTTTAGAAAAGAGCTGCTCACGGAGAAAGAAACATGGTTTGAGGAAGCTGAAGGAGCAGCCATGTTGAACGGATCTGAAGATGTTGAATTTCTTTATCTAAGTCCGAGCAGAATAAAATTCCTGGTGATACAGTTTTGCCTCATAGGTCTGATTCTCAGAGAGTCACAGTGGGCTTCTTAGTCCTGAGGTCTAAATCCTTAGTCTGCCCCTCCCTCCACTTAGTCCTTCAAGTACCTATTTCAAATGTTCTTTTTGGAAAGACTATCAAGAATTTGAATGCACACCACCCATTAAAATAATAATAATAATAATAATAATAATAATAATAAAATTAGTAGTAGTATTAGTATTATTTGTGGGATTGTTATACTATTGGCTGATTTTATGAGTCATATCTTGGTCCTACCCAGACAGAAAGCTGATGACGTATGTCCTTTTCCAGCTGACAGTAAAGTTGCTACTATGAAAAATGTGGTGTGCGCTGACAGTCCTGACTTCCACGCTGGTGTGTGGTGCAGATGTTTCTGGACAGAGTGCCAGGAGGAGCTCCACTCACTGGCTGCACTTTTAACCCAGTGATAAGTGGGCAGCTGAAAACCCGGTGGAAGAAGGAGAGCGAAAATATTTAACCTATCACTTCTCCCCTACATCTGATGATGGAAGGTTTTATCTCGAAGTCTGTGTGAAAGAAAGGTGAGTTGTCTGGGTCTACAGATTAGGATTTGCAAAAGCATAATTTGTATTTTCTTATTTTCTGCTTGATTGATATGGTTGTGAGAGACTAGAGATTCGGAGCCGGAGAATGAGATAGGGAGACCCTCCAGCTGTCTGCTTCAGAGGTAGAGGGAGTCAAGTGGAGGAAAAGTCTCCTGAATCTGCACTGCACATTCCCTATGAACCTAGTCTTCATCCTGTAGGGTCAGAATATGCTTTTGTTCCTTTTTGTCCAAAGTTAAATATAACCTGGTCTTGCGAACTTCTAAGTGGTACTTGCCAGGATTCACTCATGGGTTACAAAAATCAATTTAGTGTCTAGGAGTCGGCTAAAAAAGGAACAGAAGGAGATAATGTGCAAAGTATAGAATGGAGGATGGACTTGGGAAATTTTATTTCAGTTACATGCGTGTTTCTGACTTTGCATCCCAGTTTTATAGAGATTCTGAAAGCTGCTGACTAATAGGTAGCATGTCTGTGTTCATTTAAAACAGTTGCCAAACAGTAAGGACAGGTGCATTCTCCCCATCTCCCGGTTGCTGGTTATTCTTACATCCTCTCTGTGCACTTTATTGAGATGTCCATCCAGTAGCGAGCACAGATAACAGCTAACATTTACGCAGCTCTTATCTGTTGTTACATGGTGTTCTGAGGGTTTTATATGTATTTGAATCCTTCAAACAGCCTATGAATTAGATATCTTTCAGAATCACCTTCTCTGGGGTTTCACTTTTTGAGTGGTTACCCACGGTCAAGCAGTCTGAAAGTGCTAACTAGAAAAAAAATTCGCAAGTGAACACTGTCTAATGTTTAAACCACATGCTGTTGAAACAAGCCATTCTGTCCTAACTGTCCTGGGACAAGAGTCATCTCTTTGTCTAGTGCACACACCCCATTTGTCATCCACCTGTTAGTCACATAGCTATCCTCATGGTTATCAGATCAACTATCTTGGTTTCACAGGGCTAGCGTTTGAGTCGCTCACCAAAGTAGCCTAACGCTGTGCCTGAATGCTTCTATTGTCATTCTCTTTACCTACGCTCACCGGGAGGGCCATGCATCATTTGATACCACCATAAAATGATATGTACAGTCAGCTTAAAAGAGAGACCGTATTCACATAACTTTCATTACAGAATGCTGTGATAATTGTTCGATTTATTGTAATTTATTACTGTTAATCTCACACTGTACCTAATCTTTAAGTTAAATGTTGTCGTATATATAGCTCCAGGAAAAATAGTATATTCTATTTTAATCACAGCTTTAAGAATCCGTTAGGGGACTTGAAGTGCATGCCCAACAGATGAGGCAACAACTGTCTGTAATTATTTTACTTAAAGGATCAGGAAGCTGCGAGCAGAGGTGCTAAAGGAAAACCAGCTGTTCAGTATCACTCAGCTAGAGAAAAGAAGAAGCAGAATTGGAAACTGGGCAGCTTGGCTGCAGAGCCCTCACCTGACAGCTATTACGAGTCTATCAGTCTTTTCACATTGCTGTAAGAAAAAGGTCACAAACCAGGTGGCTGATAAACACCAGAAATGTATCCGTATGATTTCAAAGGGTGGGAAGCCCAAGACCAGAGCAGCCACAGAGAATGTTTTCTGTGTGTATTCTTGTGGCAGAGGGACTGAGCTTCCCTGGGCCTCTTGTATAAAAGCAATAATCCCCAAACTTTTATGACCTAACACCTCCCAGACATTCTACCTCTTATAAATTTGGGAATGCAAACAATGACTCTAACAGAGTCTAAAGCCCAGAAGACTAACGCGTCTCTTTTTCCAAAGCTATTTCTCCTGTGCTGCCAGTCAAGGATGTCCAAAGCTCTTGCTTCAGCATCCCCCATGTGCACAGTATAACACACTTACTGGGCTGAGCCATCTGGAACTGCTGGTACTCGCTAACATCTGAGCTATAGTGCCAGGATTTTCATGTAGCTCAGCCTAGTAGACCTTTCTGTGTGCAGGTGTGTAGTAAAGGATAAATAAGGTGTTTTCTCCAGGCTCAACAAATTTATAATCCAGGAACTGGGGGTTATGGGCCTTTAGAATCATTTCTATTTCATTCTTCAGTTCTTCCTGATTGGATTTGCACAGGACTATGTCTTCCAGAAACTTGAAAGATAGAGTATTAGAGTTGGCAAGGATTTTCCAGCTATTTAACTCCACTAATAGTGCGTATGAGGAAATTGAGCTCTCATGAGATGCAGTAATTCATATTAAAAAATAAATTACTTACAGATATGAGACTAGAATTTAGGTCAGTGGTTTTTGTTTTGTTTTCCACTCTTCAAGAGTTTTGATTTCACCAAATAATAGCCTGGAGATAGATTTAAATATCCTAGAGTATGTGACTCTTTTAAACTGCCTCCTAAAAGTTCAGAACCAAACTTAAATCCCACTGTCAGTGACTACAAATTGGCCTTAGAAATGGCATATTCTTCCTTGTCTGCAGAATCTAGCCACTAATATATGTATATATGTAAACAAATGTACATTGGGATCCAGTATAGCAAATGAGGAAGAAATGCAGGTAATAAACAGAAGTTATGAATGAGGATATATAGCCAATTGCTTTTTAGTTCTGATTTTCTCATGGATTTGGTGGTGAATAAAATAAGTCTGTCATGGATTTTTTGGTACTGAATAAAATATATTTGATACTGAAAATGTAAAATATAATGTGAAACTTCATAATTTCTATCCCAAGTGCCATTTCTAACTGTGTATAAGTAATAGGAATTTTGAGTGATTGGAATGTTTATGTTTCCTCATAGATTTTCCATTTTCTCACAAAAATAGAAAGAGCAGTGATATTTCAAGGAGCATGGTACCAATCTTTTTGCCTATTCTGTCATCAGGAGATTGTAGAATGAAGGCAAGATGGCTCCCAGAAATATTTTTGGACAGCTGTTCCTTCAAAACCAAGAGCTATGGAGCTTTCTAAGCGATAAGTCCCTAATTAGTTGGAGATGTGGTATTCTCTCCCTACATGATGTTCTCAGCTCAAATGTCCACTTATCTGAACAAAAGTGCTGCATGACAGCTCTTGCTTTAAGCAAACAGTTACATTCTCAAGCTACTCCAAACCACCACACATAAGTGTTGATGGACATCCCCTCAAACTCGCAAAAGACAGAGAGAAGAAATATCTTGCTACTTTGAATTTTGTTACTAGCAATTTACTGAGTCTTGAATGGATTTTTTATTTTATATGCCATTGGGTTAATGTTTTCACCTAATTTTTTTGATTGTGAACCTAGTCTTTAATTGTTGATCCATCTCCCCAGCCCTATTTTTTCCAGAACATGGAACTGTTGTGAACAAACAGTACAGTGAGAACTAGAAAGGATTTAAAAGGGGCCCTTCAACCACAGAAGTATAATGAGCTATTGGTCCTGAAGAAATAATAAGTATTTTGTTTTTTATCTTAGATTCAATATAGAGAAGAATCCTAACATTTTAGGAAAGAAAATGAGAAAATATACAGAAAGAGGCCTGTTTCTGAGATAGTATAATACTATTTTTCTGATTAAAATATGTACAATAATAACAACAAATTATTTCAGAAAAATTTAAGGAACTTAAGACATCCTACATCCAGAAATAAGTAAATAAAGGGAGACAGTGTTTGAAGTATTAAACATGGGCCTGGATGGTAAATATGTTTGTATAGGACATTCAGAATGATAATCAAAGCAGAAAGAAGTGATCAATAGTATTAATATTATTATCTATACAAGTCAATACTCAAGAGTTTTGTAAGAACAAGAGGTCTGGTTGATTTTATTGTCCTGAAGATTTGGGACCAAGTTGGAAAACTAGTGAGAATGGAAACAGAGGGGCTGTTATATATTTATATAACCTAATTATAACCTGGCACAAGGAAATGAAATTCAACACATGTCAAAAAAGATAACTACTGCATATTATCTGCCTTCTCAGAGAACTCATAGAGAGCTAGGGGAGGGGTTTTGTCAATAGAAATTAAAGGTGTCTAGAGAATGGATTTACTAGATGAAGATTTTGTCAGATAATTTAAATATGTTAAAAGAAAACAAATCCAAAGTAAAAAGCAATATGGAGTTGAAAGCAATGTTACAGCATACAGAAAATATAAATGGAGAGATATAGGTTATAAAGTAGACTCACATAGAAATTATAGACCCGACAAGGACAAAAACTCAGGAGAACGAATTCGGCAGAGGAACTCAAGTCCCATTTGAAGGGAAAACTAGAGGACAGTATTCTATATGTAAAGATTCACTTTCTATGAAATCATGAACTTATCTAAAATCAACTTTAGTATGAAGCATTAAAAGGAGAATTCCAGAAATAAATAATTAATAAATTTTAAATTGCTTTCTGCTCTAAATAGTATGTTGAAATCCCCTATCACTCTGTCTGTACCTTGGTCTGGAACACAGATGTATGCACTCATCAGAAGTCACCAAATAGAATATTTGGGTGTTTATTTGTATATAAATTTTATTTTAGGAAAAAGAGCCGTAAACGTCTATCTTTTTTACTATATTCATGCTACAGTGTTAGTTGCTGGCTGCAGTTCATTCTAAAGGCATCATAAGATAAGATGGCTCGCTGGTTAGTTATGTAATAAAGCAAAATTTCACTGTAGAGGTTAGGCCATGAGATAGGGATGTTCCCCTCAAAATTCTTTCAAATTTTTATGCATTTGAAAATTTTCATAATAAAATGCTGAGAAAAGCCGTATTTAAATGAGCAGAGCTTAAGATCAGTCTTCAGTCCAAAACACACTTAGAAAATGAACCCAGTGAGAGGAGACATGCCAGCAGGGGAGGAGTCTAAGGAGAGCCTTGGAGTCTCGAACACATTGCCTAAGCTCACTGCACCTCGCCTTGCTTCTCTACAAGATGAGCACAATTAATCCTTATCTTGAAAGTCTGTGATAAGGATTGGAGACACTTGGTCTTCCCAGGGTTATGAAAATACGACATCTAATTTACTGTTACTTGCCGTAAGTCATAGTTAACCTCTTAGCCTTGTCACCCTTTCCAGAGGGTAACAGCATTTGACCTCCAACAATTGTTCTTTGTTTGGCTTTTTGGTATTTTGTTTTGTTTTTCTTTTATTGTCAAAACAGTTGGATATTGGCAGTGTCATTTGGTTTAATAGCAGTGTGCTGATGGAGATACATGAAAATGTTACACAGACATAAAATATACCTAAGGGGATCCATATGGAGCTGGCACAGTGTCCCACCAAGCACTGTGGCATCATTTTGATGCCTGAACATTCGCTTTACTGTCAAGCCACCAGCTGCCATGAGGGTGACTAATTTCTCCTGGTGTGGACTGTCCTCCACTACTGACGAGTCTGCATCTCAGAAAACTCCAGTCCCACGTAAACCAAGATTGCTGGTCCCCTTAGGTAGCACAGAAGTGATTCCACACCCAGCATTTATGCAGATTCTTCCTTTGTTTTGAGCGCTGTCTTAAAAACTCATAAAGATAGCACAGGTAAGTATAGACAATGTCCCCTTTTAGGTGAACTGCTTTCCTGCCCCTCCCCACCCTCGCCTGCCCAAATTTAGTACCTGGCAGACTTTAGTAAGCTTCCAGTCAGCCCTCAGTTACTGCTTTGAGCCGTAGCCCGGTCATCTCTGCTTACTTCAAGAAGGGGCAACATGGAAGTACAGGCTGCAGAACCTAGCATCTGGGTAGAGCTGCCCCACTAAGGCAACCGGAGACTCTACAGAGCGCATCTCAATTCTGTTCAGGAGTTTATGGAGTGATCCTTACTAAGAAGCAAGCTCTGAAATGAGGCGTGCAAGGGTCCTGGATCTTTTCTGTAACCTGATCTAGAGGTGCACTGAGAACTAAGACAGCAAGGCTCCCTCTGCAGGGGGACTCCCCAGCATGCTGAATGCTAAACCCTGCCCGAACTCCTTCTACGCTACAGCTGGGAAACACATATGGGCGGTGAGCAGGTTTATCTTTGCGAGCCCTGTTTACAAACAAGGTGCATTTGTTCTCCACACAGTTTTTCTTTGCCACTGGTACTCGAAGCATCCAATTACAGCGTCAGAGCCACAGCTCAGAGTCCCTCGCAGAGCTGGTCTGTGTCCATACATGGCCTTCGGGCATGACCTGACTGAGGCGGTGAGAGAATAAAAAAGACAAACGCACACACGGCACCCTGGAAGCTCAGCGCGCTTATGATATAGAGCTGAACGGAGAGACGGGAATACTGTATACAGTGGAGGAAGACAGATTAAGCTAATTTCTGTAAGGGAGGAGGCTTCAGGCCATAAATCTGCAGTACGGGAGAAAGCCCTGGTGGACATTTTCTGTGCACACTGTTAACGTCCACACATGGACCAGAGGAAGACTGCTATTTCTCTGAGCCTCACCCTGGGTGAAAAAGCTTCAGTGGTCCTCCGTAGGTCTTAGGCGCCACGGTCCTTGACACAGCTGTTGTCAATAACACACAACCACCCAGGATTTCTCTCACTCAGGGCTTCCTCTGTTGCCTACAATGTTGTATACTCGTTTATCTCTGGGCTTTTCTTTTTATGGCAATCCCCTTGGTGCAGTGTTGAGAAACCAGGTGTACCAACACACTCAGAAAAGGAATCAAAGATTTACTCAACAAGCTTGATAGCCCAGGCCATGTATCAAGAACACACAAAATTTAAACAGTCTTTCTGTTCCCAAATGTTATCTCATAATACATAGGGAAAAATTAAAGGTTTTCACAAGACATTTAATGTTACAAGTGGATTATTAGTAACAAAATCAGAAGAAAAGGCTAACCTGCTCGAAAAGAAAGAGCATGACCTCCCAAGGTCCACAGTAAAGCAACATGGCCTCACCTGAGTGGACGGGGCTTTAGGAGGCAGCTGTGGAGGCTGTCCAGGTTTCTGTGGGAACGCTGCTGTGAGGGAAGCAAGACAAGAGCTGTAGACAGAAAACCAGTGAGAGAAGAGCCTCTTCTGGGTGCCCATTGTTATGCAATGATCTTAATCATTTCCTGCGTGCCCGTTTCCTGTGTGTTTTATTTCACATCTTTACCGACTTTCTCCCCTTACTATTCAGAGCAAAAGTCAATCTGCTCTCTCAGCTTTTTGCCTCCTCTCCCTACATGTTCTGTCACCTACCCTGGAACAGAACAAACTGGCTTTGGTGCCACAACAACATTGGATTTTTTTTCCAGATAGCTAGGCATTTGTAACAATGGACAAGTGGAAGAGGACCTTTAAGACAAGATTTAATGGTTTAAAATAACAAGAATCATTGCATGGCTCCTTTTCATGGTCTCAGGGGCTGAGTGGGCTCAGCAATGCAGCCTTGCTTAGAGCCTCTCCTGTGGGGCAGACCACAGACTGGATTTGAGTTTTCCTGAAGACGCTTCATTCATGTCTGGGTTGGGGGGATGGTGGCTGGCTTGGTGGTGCTTGATCTCAGCTGTGTCCACTGTGAGGATGCGGACTGAAACCCCCACCTATGAAATATTCCTCCCCACATCTCTGTATCACAGCGAGGCTAGGTTTCACGACTTCATTTCCCAAAGAACCAGGAAGAAGCTGAAGTGAACTTTGGTGATTCTCCCCTGTGAATTGCTTCTGTACAGCCACTCAGGCCCAAGGTAGAGGGGGATTTAAGCTTTGTGTCAGCCAAGCAGGACAGGGGCAGGGGGCTACTGATGTCACATTCTGAGACATGTCCCTGGCTCAAACATATTGGGGGGGGGGCATCTTTGGAAAATGAAATCAGCTGCAGACATAAGAGAGTATGGGCTGCCTCCACACCTCCAAGTAGGAGCACTTGGGGGGCCCAGGCTCTGATGAGTTGGTATGTCCAACCAGGCCTTTGCCTACACTGGGACTGATGGAACATGAGACCAAACCAGACTCTCTGAATGTGGCCGACCGTGGAGGCTGACAGAGAAGCCAAGGACAAAGGCGCTGATCTTTGACTGTTCTGCATGGACAGGCTCTGTGGGAGCCTTCTCAGCTTGGTTGATCACCTTCCTGGACCTGGGGGGAGTTGGGAGGACCTTGGTCTTAACATAGAGTAGGGAACCCCGATGGCTCCTTGGCCTGAAAAGGGAGGGAAGGGAGCATGGGGGAGGGGAGGGGAGGGAAGGGGGAGGACGAGGGAGTAAGAAGTATATTAAAGAAAAATTAAAAAAATACATTGTATATTCAATATATTAAAGTGATTATAAGCACAGACTCTAAAGACAGACAACTCGGATTTTAGTTCCACTTATTTGCTTGTGTGGAGCTGGAAAGTTATTTAGGCTCTATGTATTAATTCTTATGTAAATAAAGTAAACTGCCATTCCCTAGGGTACAGGTCTTACCTTGCTGTTAGGAAGACTAATGGGCTTAGTACAAGTGAGTCCTTAGAATGGCACCCAACCCTCTTACACAATATAAAATGGTTACCAGTGGCTGTTAGTCGTTGATGGTTAGGAGCCTATCTCTTCGTCTTGAAGAGAAAGCCTTGACTTCATGGTTAGTGCAGGGCAATCCTCTAAGGCACCCTCCACTCAGGAGTCTCAGGCAGATGGGCCCTTTATTTCTTCCCCTTGGTTTTAATGATGGTGCCCAAAGTCTGGGCCAGTTGCTCTGTGTTGGCTTAACAACTTCTGCTTTGGAGCCCATGTGGCTCCTGTGTGAGGGGATGTGCTTGACTGACCCACTTTGACACTCAGCCCTGCGGGGAAACAGTGCAGACAAGCTTTATCTTCCCTGGGCCACCACAGCTTCCAACGTTTGTATCCTTTCAGGCAAAGCGAGAACTCTAACCGGGAGTCTCACTCACCCTCTCCAGGTGCTGAGCTCTTTGTCCCACTGTACGGTGGACCTCATCTTGCCTTCTAGCCCTGACTAAACTAGTCTTCTGTTTCAAGGTTAAGTTTATACAGAACTCTACCTCCCTAACCTCTTCCACCTCTGTGGAACATGACTTACCACTGTGTCAGAGCCATGGCCTGCTACACCATTTTGAAGTAATGAGAAGGTGGGTTCCATGGTCAGAGTCTTTGAGAATTTTGAAATAACAATAGCGAAAAATATCAAGCCAACCACGGGGTCTTTCCATAGACTCGGCCCAGTTTGGGGGTGGGGGTTACCCGTCCAAGCACTTTCTAGGCTCCATCCTCCTCTGACGACATCTACCACATGATCCAAAGCTACCGAGAGCCAGGGCAGCAGCTTCACCTCACTGCTGCTAAACACAATAAACAGTTAAGAAAAAAAATAAACCAACAACAAAGGATAAAAGAGGGACCTCTTGAATCTCCTGTAAACCCTGAGAGTATGTGGATAAAGGCAGGCCGTAGAAATCAGATAGCATGGTGCTGATCACCTAAGCCTCCTGAGACTCAGGCATGTCCCTGCCCTTGGCAGTCAGTCCTCAGTCACCCCATCCATTAAATGGACAGTGTGCAGAGCCTGTGTAGAATTTCCGACATGATGAAAGGAGAATGGTGTGGTTTCAAGTAGGACACACAGCCAACTCTGCAGCAACAATTAGAGTTAATGAAGAGCCAAACTGAATGGTGTATATGCTGTTGGAAATCTTTTCATGGCCATAGCCTTGTTTGATTTAAAACAGGCTAATTTGTTATTACAAAGATGGAGAAATAGAGATAGAGTTTCCACTATTCATCCAGAAAAGAGAATTAAGCCAGGCTTGAGTCTCTTTACCTTAACCTGATACGGTGGTGTTCTTAAAGAGATCAAGCTATGAAAATGTTCAGGAGTGAGAGCGATTTTAATTGTACAGCTAAAATTGACCATGGTGAACCACAAATTGTTGCCGTGCCAATTGGTTCATACACTCAGGGCAGAAGAATCAATGGCACAATTTTGATTTTGTCAATTGCTACTAGCTCTTTAAATGAAGAAAGAATACATCTATTCTTAATACAGCATTTTTCAAAGGCTCCTGCCTTCTTCCAAGGATGGGAATGAAGTGCCTGGCCAGAAGTGACTGTCACAGAAACGAGTAACTTCAGCTTAAAGATAACAGTGCCATCAGGTCTTTCTCCTGAGGTCTGTGCAATGCTTTCTAAACCTTTCTGTCATCTTGCTGGCTGGTAGATGGTGTGCCCAGTTTTCCAGAGAAGCTAAAATACAGTAACAGTATGCAAATCGTTCATGTCTGAATGACAATAAATGAAAGAAAAACTGAAAAAGATAGATGCTATCTAAAAGTTAGACATTTTAGCTTCGTGCAGGGTCAGTTTAGTTGAGAGCCATGTGGTAGAATGGAAAAGCTGTAGGTCATCTGGCAGTCAGGCATATTACCCTGACTACCTGTGGGCACAGAACAATAGAGGCAGAATCGTAAGACAGCAACAAGCTGGGTCCAGGTAGGTGTATGAAGGCAGCACCAGGAAACCCGCAGAGACAATTTCCTGGCTAGGGAGGTATTTGAGGCAGGTGGGGAAAATTTAGACTTTTTTATTCCTTGAAACAGTAAAGTTCTTAAAAAGAGATAAAGAAAATGGTGACAAACATCATCTCTTCGTGCATTTCTGTACTGGAAATTTGTTCGAATACCGGGCCTCCTAATTTATTCTTCTACATTTAATATTTTTCTCTCGTTTTTTATTTGATTCAAGTGAGGTCTTCTCTAACCGCCCAGCAATTCCACATTCTTAGAATGAATCCTAACCATTTACCTGTTTCTAACTTACATTATCAGCAGACATAGCTATGTAGACAGCTACAGTATACATGCATTAAAATCATCTATTTGCATGTCTGTTGCTATGCTCTTTATATAACATACGCATCCTACTTCTCCTCCCTCTCATAGAATATACTGTCAATCCCTCCCTGCTATATTCAGATGTGACCACTTGTGAACCACAAACATTTGGTGTCTACCACACTTGCCCCTCTAAAAGTTTAGAATAAGTCAAAGGCAGTTGAACTGCAGTAAAAACCCCGGATGGTAAAAGCAGGGTACTTGGAATATGTGCACTATTCCCTAGCATATGCCAGTGATACATCCTTCTGGTAAGAGGTGATGAAGGGCTATGTGATGAAATCGGTAATGACACAGGGAGTAAAGCAGCATAGAAAAAAGATGCCTAGACAATAGCAGTTCAAGGAACTAAGAGTCCTGATGCTAGAAGGGTCAACCACTGCTATGACGCTGTAACCAACACCAGACAGAAAATTAAAGGAGGCTCTTTTCATTGCCTTCATTACCTGATCAGCATTTAGAGGGTATAGACCACAAACTGATTTTTTTTAAAAAAAGTGTTTCATTGATGACAAAGTACTAACGATGCATCCCCTGTTTCTATCTTTGCTTTTGTTGCATGAAAAAAAAATGTCAAACCCTCTTTATCTTTGTCTACCCAAGCTATTTAATCAACATAGACTGGGAACTGACATGGAAATCCATGTGAAGGAATGTTGCCACCAGCCTTTAAACCACACCTTCTAAAAAGATAGGACCAAGGTGAGCAAGTATGAGATTTTGAAAGAAAGGATCAGGGATCATTTCTCCAGTACTGAGTGGAGGTGTGGGATGGAGAATACTACTCATTTGCTTCTGTCTACTTTGAACAGACTTCCTTTGTATTTACACCACTTCTGAGCCTTTTAAAGATATGAACCAGGTCGTCAAAGAAGACAGTGACCATGTTTTAAAATACCGTGTGATCCCAGCAGGTCATATTTTTGCTTCCAAAAAATGTTTGATGTTTTGATGCCAAACGGGCCAAGTTTTGTTTTTTTTTTTTTTCTTTTTTTGGTTTTTCGAGACAGGGTTTCTCTGCAGCTTTTTTGGAGCCTGTCCTGGAACTAGCTCTTGTAGACCAGGCTGGCCTCGAACTCACAGAGATCCGCCTGCCTCTGCCTCCCGAGTGCTGGGATTAAAGGCGTGCGCCACCACCGCCCGGCTATGGGCCAAGTTTTGATATCTACATTTCAATTTTTCTTAGGGACATACTCTGTGAAATCAGTTTTTCTGGCATGAGTACTTCTGATTTCTTCAGTGCCCAGGTCATCCAGCATGAACGCTATGGAAGACAGACACACCCTATGTGTGTATAGACATATACCTTACTTGTGAGTAGACACTGAGCCATTATGCATGGGGCTTCTCCTCTTTCCTTTCTCGCTCTGCCCTCCCAGGTGCTTTCTCCTTTTCTGACTTGACTGTTCCACGTTCATTTCATGACAGGATGGCTCTCTAAGGCATGATAATTTAGACTGAAATGTCATGCTAGATAATGTGAATGTTTCTATCCTTCCTAATCTGTGGTTGAGGGGCCTCTTGTATAAAGCTACATAGAAAGCATTGTTCTCAGCCTGTTGGAGGTTTTTGACCCTTGGTGGTCTGGATCTACTCCTTTCATTTAGCTCATGAGAGAACCAAGACTCAAGAAAGTAGTAGATTTACATTCCAGCATTCAGTTGCTTACTGTTGAGACCTTTGGCCTTGTTAAGCTGCTTTTCAAGCAGAGGCAAAGCTCCATTGTTCCATCTCTAAAGGGAGCCCCTATGAGAAACAGGGCAGTTTCTGTTTAAAGGGCTTCACTATGCTCCCTCACTAGCAACCAACTAGAGCCCAGATCTTAAAAGTTAGCTACGGCAATCTAACCTGCAGCAGGCTTTCCAGGCCCTTCTCTCAGGGTTCAGGGGAAGCAGGGAGGGCCCTGCACAAATAAACACAACAACGTGGTCAGGCTTTAGAGCCCTGTCTCGAGCTGAATGCTGCCAGGAGTGAAAGTCATTAAAGACCCTTTGCAAAGGTTGTTAAGACATGTGTAAACAGCCGTATAAACAACACCAGGTCAGGTCATGGGAGGAGACTGGCAACTGGGGAGGCCAGGCAGAGCCTGCCAAAGTGTGAAATTCCCAGCAGGGAGAAGACATTTGGAAAAACAACTCCATCAAGTTTTATCAACACAAATCATTTCCTAAGTGGTATATTTTATTTAGACTATGTGTGGCCCAAACTTAACAAGGGAAGCTTTTATCAATTGCTAGGGTTTTTTTCTTTTCTCTCTCTTTTTTTTTTATCACTTCCAGATATCTCTGTTTCTGAATTGCTGGCAGAGTTGGTGGTGTGCTCATTTTTTCTGGGCTCTCCTGTCTAAACACACCAGGGTGATGCTCCATCAGGAGGAGGAGGGAGGCGATGACCTACACACACTTCCTGTTGGGCGTGCTGGGTGGTGCAGACCCTACACATGTTGAACTGTAAACAAACTTGGGCCTGGTGTTCTAATTTTAAGCCTCAGAGGAGACCGGCATACGGACAGATGATCAGGGGGTAGAGAAGCCTGTAGAGTCTTTCTCTGTCACGTCAGCTCCCAAATAATGACATGGAGACTTCTTATTAAGTATGAAAGTTCGGTCTTTAGTTTAGACTTGTCTCAACTAGCTCTTATAACTTAAATTAATCCATTCATATTAATCTATGTTCTTCCACAAGGCATGATTTCTCTTCCATCTTGCACCTCTTGTTTCCTCTCTGTGTCTCCTGGGGTCTCCTGTATGACTCGATTCCTCCCTCTCTTCTTCCCTCTCCCTGGAAATTCCACCTATACCTCCTGCCTAGCTAATGGCCATTCAACTTTTTATTACACCAATCACAGCGATATATCTTCACACAGTGCAAAATATCCTGCAACAGCAGCCCCCACAAAAAGATTAAGCTATGAATGAAAGACTACTATCTCTGTCACAGCAAAGGCGTTGGCACTTCTTTCTGGAGGGACTGATGCAGGAGAAGAGTGATTTCTCCCATAATTTCCCTAACCATCTGAGTAGCAGAGCCAGACACAGGCATTTCTGGGGAGCTGTGCTTAACACAGAAAGGTGACTTCTCTATGGCTGTGACTTGGCCCTGTGAGGAGAACAATTAATTACTTGATCGTGAGAGGGAAAGCCTTCAGGGATGACTGCCAGGAGCCGAATTCTTCTGCCCACCTAGGGTCTTTCCTCCCCAGGGTACGATCTGGCTTAATTTCTTTTATTTTGCCACCGTTTCCTCTGCCAGCCTCCTTTGCATCCCTGATCTTTTTCTGCCCTGCTCTTCAGGCTCTACTAAGGACCACAAACCTTGAGCACCCATCCAAGGTCAGAGCATGTCACAACGCACAATGTAATTTGCCCGCATTGTAGTCTTCCCTGATAACTATCACAATGAATAAATAAAAAGGGGGGAGGTTAAAATGTAAATAAGTTGTAGTAAACATCTATGTCTCCGGGAAATAATTGGGGGAATGTGCACGCCATTTTTAGGGGATTTGTTTGAGTTGTGTGATTTAATGCACAGAATGTGCAACCCCATGAGCAATTGCCCCGGACTCTACCTCAGGGAGACATGCTGTTACCCACCAGGCCAGGCCAAAAGCAGAGTTCACTGAAGGGCCAGGCTCTTGTGGATGTCCTTGAAGGAATAAATCAGTGGTCTTTACCACAAGTCTCTGACCGAAAGTTGCAATGGCAAATTTCCACAGAGGAGGCGATAGTTTGTGGCTGAGCTGTGGTTCCTGAGGGAAGAACAGGGGGATCTGTTAGTTTAGCATAGCTTTGTCTTAACTGGAGTAATGCACAATCAGTCTCTGACACAGCGAACCCAGAGGACACGTCATGTATCCTTCCCATTCCCCCTGACAGGGACAGCGCTCCCTTCCAGAGACCCATATTCAGTGGCAATGCCTCTGCAGTTTTTCCTCCTGAGAAAACTTAGTGATTGCTTCCTTTCTGTCTCCATAAACATTTGCGTGCAATTGTGTGCCTGGACAAATAGTTCCTTTTGCTCTTGGCCATGTACCTAGGAGTGGAACATACTTGTTGAAAAAAAAAAAAAAACATTGCTTAGCTTTTTAAATGAATTGTGTTTTCTAGAGCAGTTCACAGCAAAATGGAGAGTTCTATGACGTAAGCCTTGTGCCCACACATGCACACATGTCCCTTATCAAACTTCCCAACATAGTGGCAGGTTGCTCCCGACTGGTGAAATCTGTGTTATTATATTCATATTGCTCATACAATACCATTTAGATCTTTTTGAGGCAGGGTCTGACCATGTAGTCCTTACTGGCTTGGAACTCAGAATACAGGTGAGGCTGGTGCTGGGATTGAAGGTGGGCACTGCCACACCTGCCCGTAGTCTCCATGCTTTATGTCAGGGTTCATCTGCTACTGTGCACTCTACAGATGGGGACAGACGACGTCCTGTATCTGCCATTGCCTATGTACTGCGCTGTCATGCAGACTGTTTCCCTGCCCTAAGCACACAGAGCTGCTCCGTTGTTTATTCAGCATCTCCCTCCCATGCCTAGAAACACTGGCCTTTTATTGGCTCTAGTAATGTCTTGTCCAGCATGTCACGTGCTTGAAATCATCACATGTGTAGGCCTTATGGACTGGCTGCTTTGACTAAGGAATATGTATTTGGGGACTAATGAGATGATAAAGTAAGTAAAGCCACTTGCTCTCAGGCCTAATTACCTGATCTGAGTTTGATCCCTGCAGAGAACTGACCCAGCCAAGTTGCCCTCTGATCTCCACTCCTGCTGTGTCGCTGAGCAAACATACACACACACACACACACACACACACACACACACACACACACACACACACGTTTTCATATTTTCAGGCTAAAGAAATATGCATTTAAAATTCCTCATCACCTAGTCATGGCATGTTTGCTCACACTAATTAACGTTGTATTGTCTGGCTGTACTACAGTTTCTTTATCCACTCACTGATCAAGAGACAGCTGCCTACAAGTCTGGATCATTGTGAACAAACCGGCGCTAACAATTTTGTGCAGGTTCTTCTGTGACTGTATCTCCAGCGAAGGAGCACAGTTACTGGGTGATATGTTAAAAAAACGTGTACAGCTTTGCACAGACTGTCAAAATGCCTTCCCCCCAAGTGTCTGTACCACTTCTGCCTTTCTGCACTGAATCAGGGCTCATATTTCTTGCCAGTATCTGGAGTTGCTAGGGTGCTGGACTTGGGCATTCTAATAGAGAATATATAGTGGTATCTCCTTGTCATTTTAATTAGTATTTCTCTGAAGATGTGAGAAAGAGACTTACAAAACAATCCCCCTTCCATCTTTAGGGAGATTGCCAGTATTTTCTCTGAGTCTGTGGCTTCCCTTTTTTCTGACTTTTCATTCTCTTCAGTGTTTTCCCCACAGAGGGATTTCTTCTTCATTTTAATGATTTTTTTTATAACATCGATGCTTTCTTTCACAGATCGCTGGTGGGACAGCCGAAAAGCTCTTGTCAAACCCCAGATCATCTGGATTTTCTGTTGTTTTATCCTCTAGGAAATTTTGAATTTCGAGTTTGATGCTAAGGCCTGTGACACATTCTGAGTCAGCTTCTGGAGAGGTTGCATTTCATCTTCTGTGTCTGGCTGAGCAGTTGTGGTAGCACCATTTGCTGACAGCCCGTTTCTCCACGGTATGGCCTTTCATCTTTCGTCAGTGGTCAGTAGCCTATATTTATACAGGACTATTTAAGGGCCACTGTTTAACTTTTAAAGGAACCGTTGACTTCTTTCTCCAAGGACAATGAGACGTGTTAGGATTCACCAGTAACAGGAAGGTTCCAGTGTTTTCACACCTTCTTCATATGTGTTATCATGTATTTGCCATGTGAAATGGCATCATGTTTTGATTTTGATATCTAGAGATCATTGTTGAGTGTCTTCCTCCACTGTTCCCACTTAGTTTTTGATACAGGGCCTCTCACTAACCCTGGAGCTCACACTGACAGTTTCAGCTAGACTGGGAGGCCATAAGCACCAGGGAGATCACACATCTCTGATCATTCCCCAGCACTGAGGTTACAGATGCAAACCACTGTCCTGCCTTTGACATGTGTTCTAGGGATCTGAACTCAGGTCCTCATGCTTGCATGGCTTGTGCTTTACCCACATTTCAATAGCTCCAATATGACTTATTTTTTCATGTGTCAGCTACCCACCTGTACTTTTTTCATAAATGTCCATTCAAACCTTTTACCATATTTTCACTGAGTAATAATTTGTTTACTTTTGAGTTCTTAAGGTGTTCCTATACTTTGCATTTAAACTATTTCCAGAAATACAATTTGAAATGTTTGTTTTGCATCAATTGATAATTTTATTTTTATTGCCCTGGTGTCATAACGAGCAACATAAAAGCTTTTGGTTCTTTTTGTTTGTTTGTTTTGGTTCCTCTATAGCTCTGGAGCCTGTCCTGGAACTAGCTCTGTAGACCAACCAGGCTGGCCTCGAGCTCACAGAGATCCTCCTGCCTCTGTCTCCTGAGGGCTGGGATTAAAGGCATGTGCCACCAATACCTGGCAAGCTTTTGGTTCTAATAAATTATAATTTATCTATTTTTATTATGTGCCTTTTGTGTCATATCTAATGTTATATTCAGAGAATGTTATTCATATTTTTTTCTCTGGAGAGTTTTATAATTTTAGATATAGCATCCTTATAGTGTAAAACTTACTGTTAGTCTATTGTTAATTAAAGCAGGTCTATTTTAGACTAACTTTAGTATAATATGAAGCTGCAATTTTTTCTTTTGCTTATGTGTATACAGTTGTTTCTATAACTTTTATTGAAAAGACTTTCCTTAAATTTTCCTTAGTAGAAGAATCTGGGTGAATTTTCTCGTTGCTCTTATATATAGTCAATTAACTGCCCATGTATTTATTTCTGAACTCTAAATTTTGTTCCATTACTTACATTTATTCTCTTTCCAACATTATGAAATTTTTTATTTGTTTTTATCTCTAAAAATCGATTTCTTCCAGTTTTTCAAGCTTTTCAGGATGGTGGTATGTACTCTGGACCACTTTCATTTTGATATGACTCATTTGATATGATTTCATATGATATTTAGGATTATCTTGTTAAGTTCTATAGAATCCATAGCTCAACCTAGTCATTAGCATTACGCCATCTTTAGTATTTTCGAACAATGCTTTATAATATAGAGTGAAAACTTGTACTTATTTTGTTAAACTTATTCCCAAGTATTTTATTTTGTATGAGGCTATTATGGAGGTAATTATTTTCTTAATTTCATTTCAAATTGCTCGTTGCTAATACATGGAAATATAATTGTATTTGGATCTTATGTGGTAAACACTCAGTGGCCCCATTTATTAGTTATGTTTGTGAATGCCTTATAATTTCCTACAGATAAGATTAATCCATCCCTGAATATAAAATAGTTTCATTTGTTTATTTCTAAGCTCTTTATTTATTCTTCCTGTCAAATTGTTTTGATTGCCTAGTTTATTTTTAGTGAGTATTGATTGGAGAAGGTAAAAGCAGACATCTTATTTCATCTTACAGAAAAGGCTCCTGTGGTGAGGTATCTTTCATTGGTATTATAATATGATTCTTTTCATAGAAGCTCCTTATCAGAAAGAGACCATTTTATTCCTAGTTTAAATTTTGCTTGAAATGGTTTTAGAATTTATAGATGCATTTTCTGAAGCTACCGAGATGGTCATGTGGTGTTTTATTTTTTTGTATTAACATAGCACAGTGTATTTGATTTCTAAAATTAATTAAATTTTACTTTGTTTTGGCTAAATCCCATCTAACTAATGATTGTATACCCCCGTTTTATATTGTTGGATCGAGTTGGTAGTATTAAGTAGAAAACGTTTACAAAAAGATATATTTATTTTTAATTTATATGTTTGACTTTTTTGTCTGCTTTGATGTATGTGCAACACATGTGCACAGTGCCCATGAAGATCAGAGAGGGCATCATATCACCTGGATATCACTGGAGCTACAGATGGTTGTGAGCTGCCATGTGGGTACTGGGAACTGACCCAGGTCCACTGCAAGAATAGCCAACCCTTTTAACCAGTGCTTCAAAATCTTCAAAATCCTGTTACATAGAAAAAAATTAACATCTTGTATGCATAGAGCATATTTACCATTAGTGGTTATTTTATCTTCCTCCTGTTTATATTTAAAGATAACATTGGCCTCCACATACTGATAAGTAGCTCCTTCTTTTGTTTTTATTGTGTTTTATCTTTGGAAGAATTTGTGAAAGGTTCATATTAATTTTTAATTAAATACTAGCTAGAAGTCAACAATGAAAGTTTAAGCCTAGTAATACAATCTCTTAAATTGTAATATGTCTTCAGATTTTGTGTTTCTTCCTTAAGAAAAAGATTTTTTGTGTGTGTGTGTGTCCATCCATGTCTGTGTGTGTGTGCGTGTGTGTGTGTGAGAGAGAGAGACAGACAGACACACACACACACACACACAGAGAGAGAGAGAGAGAGAGAGAGAGAGAGAGAGAGAGAGAGAGAGAGAGAGAGAGAGAGAGAGAGTGCATATGTAGAGGTCAGAGGGCAGCCTCAGGTACTGATTTACCCTTCAGCCTTGCATTGTAAGTCATGATCTCTGCCTCCACCAGGGTAGCTGGCCCACACTGAATACACTAGGGTAGATGGCCCATAAGCTTCTGGGGTCTCTCTTACCTCTGCCTCCCACCTTGCTGTAGGAGCACTGGGATGGCAGCTGCTTACACCAAGCATCTGGGGTTTACATGGGTTCTAGGGATTCCACTTGTGTCTATACACTTGTTTGGCAAGTGCTTTTACCTACTAAGTAAACTTTCTACTACATATTTCTTCTTGAATTCATTTTGATGATGTATTTATAGAAACATATCCTTGCCCCCACCCCGGGCATCTAGTCCTGAAAGTGGGTCACTAAAGCCTCCAACTATTATTGGGAATTAATTAATTCTTCCTTAAACTCTTGGCAAATTTTGCTTTAAAATTTGGGAGAAAATCGTCTGTTAGGTTCACATTTAATTACTATATCTTACTGGAGGATTATTTCTTTTATAATTATAAAATGACCTTCCTACCTGTAACAACAATTTTTGTCTCTGTGGTAGTTTAAATGTAATTGGTCTCCATAATCTCATAGGGAGTGGCACTATTAGGAAGTGGGGCCTTGTTGGAGGAAGTGTGTCACTGTGGGGGTGGGTTTTGGGTTTCCTATGCTCATGATACTGCCCAGTGAGTCAGTCAACTTCCTGTTCCCTGAAAGTCAAGTTACAGCCAGCACCAAATCTGCCTGCCTACTACCATACTCCCACCATGATGATAATGGACTGAGCCTCTAAAACTGTAAGCAAGCCACCTCAATTAAATGCTTTCTTTATAGGAATTTCCATGGTCATAGTGTCTCTTCATAGCAATGAAAACCCTGACTAAGACAGTCTCACAGTTCATTTTGTCTCGAGTACTTTAGCCACTGCAATTGTCCTCTCATTCATTGCTTCCTGACAGTGTCTTTTCTATTTCCCACCTATATGTGTCATTAACCAGAAGTATATGTTTTGCAGACAGCATATAGCTTAATTGTATAATTAAGTTATTCCAGCAATTTTGACGATATTTTCCCTTTCTTTCAATATTAATTTCCATTCAGCATAATGAATAAGGTAGGGTTCAAAGTCACCATTTACATTTTGTTTTCTGCCTTTGCTTTTGCTTTCTTTCTCTTCTTCACCATTGCATCCTCTCTTAAGCAGTATTTTCTAACTTAATACTTTTATTCCCTTTTCACCATTTTGCTGTATTTTAAAGTGATTGTTTTGGTAGTTACTTTTGTGATTAATGTTATCAAACTCTACTTTAGATGAATAGCATCTAGTATGCCCAGTGATGCTCAGTGCTATTCAAATTACATTTTACATGAATTACAGTTATCAGCATATGATTATTATAACTTCTTCTTCTAAGTAAGATAGAAAGAATTATAACATAAATACATCCATGCTATTATTTACAGCTAACTATTTATAGCTGACTGTTTTAATACTGTTTATTTTTCAACTGGATTTGAATTACCCATCAGGCTTTGCAATAGATCTGAATAATCTCTTAGTCTTGCATGGCAGGTAGCAATAATTTTGTCTCAGTTTACATTCACATTTCTGAAATAATGCTTTGTGGACATAAAATTCTTGGTTAGTAGTCTCTTTTCTTTTAATAGTTGGAGTGTACCCTCCCATTACCTATCTGGCCTTCATGTTTCTGAGAAGAAACCACCTGCTGAGGGGCTCTAGAGTGCAAAGCATTACTCTTTCCTCTCTTGGTATTTGTAGTAATGTCCCACCATCTTTGACTTTCATAAATTCAAATGTCCAGAAATTAATCTCCTTTGTTTACCTTTTGAATTTGCTAAACTAATGTATACATTAGTATGTGTCATCAAATGTGGGACCTTCTTTATACACTATTTTTTTAAAAAAATTTTCTTTATTTTTCTGGAGTTCCCCACATGCTTGTGCTTTTTGGAGTCTGGGAGATGGTGTTCACGTGGTTCACCTGAGGGTCACATTTCTTCTTCCATCCTTCCTTTGCTCACACTTGATAATACCACCTGATCCGTCCTTAAGCTCAGAGATTCTGTCTTCTGTCAGCTTTCAACTAGTTTTGACAATTTTTCAAAAATTTTCAATTTATCCAGCTACTTTTGATTCTCTACCAAATTTTTCTAATTTATCAGTAACTCTGAAAATTATATTTCATTCTGTATTTTCAGTTTTTGGTTTTCCTTACATGAGAAACATCATTTTCACACTTCTTTTTATTCTTACCACATGGCTTCCTTTGGTTCCTGATGGATTTAAGGCACTTTACTTTACAATCTTTGCCTATTAAAAACATGCCTTTTCATTGGGAATTTCTACCACCTGACACTTGCCAAGCTTTCTTGTATTCTTACACTTATCGTTTCGTCGAAAATTAGACATTTGAAATAAACAGCCTGGAAACTCTGAATATAAGGTCTCATCTCTCCTGAGATTTGCTTTTTCTGTTATTTGTTGCTGCTGTTCAGCTAGTAAATTCTTTGTGTGTAATAATCAAGTCTTCACTCAGTAGAATAGTGGCCATCAAGCAATCAGATTAAAACTTCATTACTGACTTGGAACCAGGGCTCCGCTACACATTCGACAACGGAGCACTAGGGTTGGCATTCCATCTTAGTGTTCATTTCCTGTCTTTGTGGCACCTCAAATCAGACAGAAGAACTTTCCTGGGCAAGGTTGATACTTGATCTCGGTCTTCACAAATCTATCCTTTGTGTTGCTTTCTTCACAGCTCTTTATAGACACCTCATTTCTCCAAATCTTCTTACAAACTTTGGTTGGCTTTCTGCCTGCTCCATTTTCCATCACTGCCCCAGGCAACTGTATCATTAAGCAATGGTTGCTAATTTGTTTCAATTAACGTGTGCTGGTTAAAGAGAAGTCCTTGGGGCTGGAGTTTTCAGGGATGGCCATCAGGTCAGAGAGTGGCAAACGGTAGTGATTACTCTCTGCAAGGGATACTTTGTATGCCCTCTATACCTCTTCCTCCTTCCTTCTCTTCCCCCTCCTCGTCTTCTTTCCCTTCCCCTTCCTGCCCTCCCCCTCCCTCTCAGTCCCTCAGCTAGTCCACTGGCTGCTAGTTCCTAAAGATGCTGTGGTAGTGAGCCTGCTGGTTTTTGAGAGCATCACCGAGATGGACAGAGAGTGATAGGAACAAACCAACTTCAGACGTCACAAGTCCTGGTAGTTTTTTTTTTTTTAAAGGCTGTGTTGTAGTATTTATTTGTTGAATGAACTCCCCTTAAATAATTACAAGACCTTTTCTGTCCTTTATTATCTTGCAATGTAAAAGTCACGGCCTAGCGTCATTGCTCAGATGAATCTGGGCTATGAAGTTTTTAATTGTTTGTAAACAGACGTTTTACACATTTTTTTCAACATGTGTAACTGTGTTCTTGTTTTATTATGCCAATTGGTTTACTCCCCCTCTAGAATGCAGATTTTCTTTTTCTCCCTATAGCCCTCTGACACATTCAAGGACAAGAAAACTCACAAGAACTTATGCATTTGCTT